>NC_142845.1:9090909-9393939 GCF_061612785.1 Hesperophylax consimilis
TATCTAATTATGAATCGAAGAGTTTGTTTTGATTAATTTTTCTCTGTCGTAAAAAAATACGAGTATATAGTAAAGACGACATTGAGTGGTTGTGTCAAAAATACTTTCCCATTGGGCACAGAATATCAAATATTGTTGACACCAATATCGCAAAAATCTCACTATCTGGTTTCATAAGAATAATCTTGTTTAATCAATAGATAGTTGTGTTGAGTAGTACGAAAATGATTTTATTTGACTTTTATTTTAATGTTGACGTTTTTCCCCTGTTAACCGGATGTTTTTAAGGTTTAGGTGTTTGACAGACCTGAAAATACGATGATATAATATAGTAAAACGTGTGTTTTGTGCCATGTGTGTGAATGTCGGTTTTGGAATTTTTTTCTAATGCATGTGATTCAAACCATCAAAAATTGTTTCGATGGTTTGATGTCGGGAGATGAAAAAACACATCCAAAATAAACTATTAGAATCTTTAAATAAAAATTAAAATAAAACGGAGCATTGGAAAACATCAAATCATACTAACAAAATCAAACGTGGCGTAAACACTAGTTAAATTAGGGAAAAAATTTTAAATTAAAATTTTCTTAAATCTTTTTCCATCTACCCCAACGTAAATAGTTATTTGATCTTGTAATTAAGCTGAAATGAATTGTTTTTGACTGGGCGTAGCAAAATCCTGTTTTAACTCAAACACTTTGCATATAGTCTGTCTGAAAATTTGTTTGTGCGTTCCGTGTTCGGTCAATTCTGTCAAAATGGTAGCAGTGTTTTATAATACCGCTTTTTTCACAGAACTACTTGTTAAAATAATTTGTACCTATTAACAAGTAATTGGAAAATGGAAATTTTAACAAGTTTTTTTCAACTTCGTTATAATTGCTCAGTGTTGTTTTCACTACTACCGCCCAGAAGAATAATAATTGGTGACACGAAGATTACGCTTTAGCAAATTTTAACTAGGTATATGGTCGATCATTTTTATTGGTGAAATAGTCGTCAATGTAAGATGTCGTTTGGCGAAAGATATGAGAGGAAATGAACTGAACAGGTTTAGTAATAGCTTCAAGTTTCCTGCTCAAATCCATGTTCTGCAGGATATAAGGATAAAGTACTATTATACAAACCAAGTTTGTCGTCTAAGATTAATTACTGTGAGATCACTTGAATCATATTTTGAAAGGTAATTTTCAGGAGAATGAATGTGTCAAAGAAAAACGGGTTGAATCTCTTACAATTTCTGTGACAAATCGCCTCAGGACGTGGAGCATATTAGCACGCAGCTATCTTACTTTGCTTTGTTGGTAGTTCAAATATTATTTTACTGTCTAGAATCAAGAAAATATTTTAATACAAATATAATATTATGATCGGTCACTTGCATACGTCTTCGATAAGTCTAATGGATTAGATAGATTAATACACACAATAATATTATATAATTATTATTAATAATTATTAATAATATTATCACTATCCCAGATGTTGAATGGGATTCGTGAATTTTTTACCTTAACGTGAAGAAAACACCATGTTTCACCGATGTGCGTTAGTTATTTCTGCGTGAAATTATTTACGTTCAATGAACTTAAATTTGCTTTGAATTTAATGTAATTTACATAACTAGTGCACACTAATATTGGAAACAATTCTGAAAAGCGATAATTTAAGTACTAACCAACAATAATTAATTAATTTTATTATAGTATATTTAATTAAAAAAATATTATTTTTGAGCAAACATTAAAAACGTAAAATACCTGTAAAAAATTAAAATATGTTACGAAGAAAAATTGGTAGAGCACCTGACCGGCAATCAGAAGTATGCGGGTTCAATTCCCGTCGGTGACATGAATTTTTTCTTCTGAAGATATTTTCATTTTATGTAGGTATTTCGGGCTAATATTTTTTGCTTAAAAATAATATTTTATCCTTTGTGCTATGCATTAAACAAGACCTTGTCTCTTAAACATTAGTATAGAGTGTCATTGTTACTAACTTACAAATAGGTATTTTACTTACTAATGATAAATTCAATAATTTTTTTGATGAAATTAATAAATTAAATTTAATAATAAATAATTCGGAATGTGAAACGTTTATCTATTGCTTTTGCAAAAAATAGTTTTGTGGACAGATTAGGTTGTTTGTCATGTTTATTAACGGTAATAATACGTAAGGCTTCACGGGTCTGTGCTAGTTTTCCATAAGAACAGAAGAAATCACAGTTAATAATTATTTAAATTTGATACATCTAACTGTGATGATGTTTATATCATTGATTCATATACGAATATTAATTTATTAAAAGCACAGGTTAATGTTTTACCAATTGAATGACTTTCAGCGGGTATTCAGAATATTAAGGTCTTTGGCCAAGATCATTTTCAAATTCCACTCAGGGCATTCACTATAATACAGAAGGGACCCTTTACAGCTATATACAATTCGAAATTCCAATTAGTATGCATATTTTATTATTTGTAATTTGGCAAAAGCCAATCATAAATGAGTGGCGGCAGCTAGAAAATATGAAAATCGTAGCTTAAGTCACATAAAATATATCAAAATACCCGTTTCTGTTTTGATGCACGTCACAATATTCCGTTCGCGAACAATCAGAAACTGGCTTTTTTGTGAATAATTTTGTTCGCTGGTCACTCGTCAAAAAAGCGTAGAGAGCTTTTGTACGAATTTATATTTGAACAAGTCTTTTGGCGAGAAATTTACATTTTATTGTTTTATTCTCGAGTAAGTTTTACGTTATAATTTAAATATTTTTTACACCAAAAAACATATTTGAACATTTACATCATTTTGTACGGATATAAAATAGCAACAAATTGTATAAAATTTTATTTTTAATTGGAGTTAGAGATATTATGGACTAATAAAAGGGACGAGTTAAAGGGTACTTAGAAATTCATATTGTAATTGAACATGCATTTTACGCGAGTATAATTGATTTTAAGTAACGTAAATTTTTAAAATTGTATATTTAAATACTTATTTTTCCAGATTAAGACAGTGTTCTTTATTTAACAAAGCTACAAAATATTGTAGGTCACAATTGCATTATTCAACAAAACATTATCAATTAAGTATACCTACCTAAACATAAAGCGCGGAAAATTTTTTTTTTTAGCAAAGCTTAAAATCTTAGCGTCCAAAGGAAGTGATTATACTACTAAAGTGAAGAAATTTTCTGAGGCGGAAGAACAATACGAGATTGCGGAATATAAAAAATAAGGGTACTTTTTTATAGATCGTTAACTCTTTAAAAAAGCTACGATACAAAAGTCTAAATCAAAGCTCAACACCTCTGAAAGGTTTTTTTCATTGTGTTTTAGACCATTAGTAGCAAAAATAATATAAAAGAATTTGGTTTACGATTTTATTACGGCTAGTCAAGACTCCCTTCTGGAAAAATACTAACAAAGGTATAACCAGCAGGATTGCTACTCCAGTGGTAGTGCGCAGATAGTAAAAATATCGTATATCATGCAATATTTTGCTAATAAAAGAGAAATTCGAGCTTTCTGTTTGGGTCGTAAAATAGTTCACATGCGTTGTATCAGTTTTACTCTGAAGATAAATTCTAATTTAAATATTTCAGTACCGTCAGTAAGTATTTCTTAAGAAAGCTTTCGCACATCGCGCCGCACAATGTTTCGTTTCATACAAGCTAGATGGTAAAAATTCTAACACATCAATAAAGTACTTTTAACCCACCTGTGAAGAGTGTCATGTAAAACAATAACGTAATTTCATGCACGAGGTAGGTTTGGATACCGCCACCGCGGAAACCTTTTATTGGATAACCAACACCCCCGCAATAGGTAACCCCAAGTTGTTTGCTACGTTTGGTAACTTGGCAGAGATGTCCGTGTTCATAGGGTGAGGTTTTGTCTATGTAGGTCTTGGTAGCGGATGCGTTTGTTCACCTACTGCATGACGGGTCGGATTGGGAGAAACTAGTTAAAGGGAAACCTTTTGACCTCTCCAGCAGAACTCTCTCTCAACCCATCGCCTTGCATCGTGGTGGGAGGGATGGATTCATATGTCTGTAACTCCTGGACACATTGACTCCTAGATTCCTATCCAGCCCTCATACCAATTTCTTCCTAGAATTTTTTCTCCTTCATTTCTGTAAAAAGACTCTCCGCACAGCATCGCCAAATGTGACACAGGCTTTTTCAGACAAAGAGGGTGTTTTTCTTCAGGGCTTCCTGTGTGGAGTTTAAAAAAAATGTTTTATAACACGCATAAATATAAATTAACTTTTGTACAATTTCACTTCTGCGCATGTTTCGTCATATACAGTATTTTCAAGTTATCAAAAAAACTACATATTTTTAGATTAAAATAATCCCAACTTTTCTTTTCATATGTTTTCCACCATTTATGTACTTTTAGCTTTTCAAGTTCAAACATTGGTACTTAAAATATCATTACACATTTTCTGAAGCCATTATTTCTTGGGCAAACTCCTCCGTATTACGAAAAATTTCTGTCTGGAAATCTTATAATCAGTAAAATAACAAATAAACTTCATGCATAATATCAAATGTGATTTAAATAGAAAATTAGTTGATCTATTTAAAAATATATATATATATATATATATATATATATCCTACGATTGAGATACACTGTTCAAAATAAATTTCAAAAACAACACAAAAACATGCATAATTTTCAAATAAGTCTAAAAAAATTTACCGATATTGACAAAAATCTTTACTAAATATTTTTCAAAGTATGCTTCATATTTTTCAGAACCGAAATATGGGACTTGAACTCAATAGCAAACCTCGCCGCTAGAAACGAATACATATATCTGAATAATTTATAAACTAATAATCATACTTTGGGACTTTTGTATTAATCTACCCGTGCAATTATCATATTTTAGGACACTTTTTTTCATCTACCCGTGCAATTATCATATTTTAGGACTCTTGTATTAATCTACCCGTGCAACCATCATACTTTAGGACTTTTGTATTAATCTACTCGTGCAATAATCATACTTTAGGAATCTGGTATCAAATCTACCCGTGCAATAATCATACTTTAGGACTCTTGTATTAATCTACCCGTGCAATAATCACCTACATTAAGAATGTATTTGTCACACTGTCTAGTAGGGTGTATCGATTTTTAACTTTTTTTTTGTTTTCAAATTCCAAGTTGAAAAAAAGTTGCTACTAGGTACCACAACTTACCACAAAAAGTTTTGGATTTTTAAAAAAATGTTTAGGTCTCCCGCACAAGGCCTAAAGTTTTAATTTTTTTTCAAAAAATATCAATTTTACAAAATTTAAAAAAATAAAATCGTTACTTTTTTGTTTATTCCAAGTTAAAAAACAGTAATATTAGGGCATAAAAATAAGTAAGAAACGATTTTTTTTTGTAAAAAAATGGATTTTAGGTCTCCCGCACAAGCCCTAAAGTTTGTTAATTTTGATGAAATTTTGTAATTTTGTGTACATATAAAAACCATGTTTTTTTAAAGTTTAAACTACCTATTTATTTTTATTCCCTAATATTACTGTTTTTTTAACTTGGAATAAACACAAAAGTTACGATTTTATTTTTTTTAATTTAAAATTTTTTTTAAATTTTTTTGAAAAAAATTAAAACTTTGGGCCTTGTGCGGGAGACCTAAACATTTTTAAAAAAATCGAAAACTTTTTGTGGTAAGTTGTGGTACCTAGTAGCAACTTTTTTTCAACTTGGAATTTGAAAACAAAAAAAAAGTTAGAAATCGATACACCCTACTGTCCAGTATCCAAGCGGTAATACTCCCAGGACGTCATCGTTCAAAGGTTCCAAAGGGCGGCACACAGAGCGTCGTGGAGTTAAAATTAATTATCAGACCACAAAACTTTTCCATGCTCAAAAGATCTTTCATCTTCAACTTATAATGAAGTGACATTTTATCAAGCTGGACGATTTGATATGACATCCAACTCTGACTTTGATAGGTTAAAATAAATCATGGTGTTATTTTAAGTAAATTTGTTTAACGTTAGAGAGCCCACGATCTACGTTTTTTTAATTTTTTTTTGTATGTGTAACCGCACAACCAAATGCAACGAGTCCCTACTGCTCCCAACCTTCTGAAACCAGTGAGACTACGGCATCCCCAATCGGGGTATGTTGTGAGGCTGACAGTAGTGTGGAGGGAAAATATATGGTGTGGAGGAAGGTGAGGAAGTACCGGGTTATTCAGATCTTGTCACCAAACACGGCCAAAGCCATTTCAAGAAACTTTTCATTTGTGGATGGTGGTCTTACACCAGGGCGATACTGAGGGCGATATTTAGTAATACCTCGCAATAGCACTTTCATTTGGGTCAAACGCAATAAGGTAAACTATTCTACACTGGCACCAGCTTGGGTGGCATTGTGAGGTGGGTTAAGGTAGGGGCTGGAGGAAGAGATTAGTTGACGATGTTAATTATGTCGAAGGGGCATGGGTAAAATGAGGCACATATAAATATTATGAACAACTTTCTTAACAGCATTAAAATTATTTTCAAAGCCAAATATTTTCACTTTAATTACTCGTATTTCTCATTCAGTTAGAAAATTTTGTGTTTTTGTAAGATAATATTAATCAACTCAAAACGCCATGCGTGAATGTGTAATTTATTTTTAAATTATCTGAACATAAACAAACTGAAGGTACCGTACGTTTTTATTCACTTTTTTTATATCATGATTCTTGATTTTATACTTGTTAATATGTAGGTATGTTTTTCTTCACATTGCAGAATAATAATATGGTTGTTTCTTTTGTATCCAATACTCAATGCATGATAAGAACATACTGTAAATGGATCTATGACCTCACATTTATTTTCTTTTATGAAAATGTTTTTTTGGTTATCACTATGTTAGGTGTTCCTAATAAACAGTAAATAATGATTATTTTCAAAGGTTCAAAATAACGAACCACAAAGATTTGGTCTGTGGTGCTTTTCAGAAAGCTTCTCTCATTTCCAGTGTTGTACAAAGAAAATGAAGCCTTTAAAGGTTGTGTGCAATTAAAACATATCCACGACTGATTCCAGTTTTTCAACGTTAATATTCAGAGAAGCTGAATGCTTTCGAAATATTTTTTATTTATTATAAAATAATATAAAATTTCAAATTATAACAGAATGTAAAATTATATAATGTTTTTTTCGTAATTATTCTACTTTTTCATAAGACGAGCTCCAGAGGGGATGAGTTTTACATACAAACAGAAAATTATGCTGAAAAAGCTATGTGCAAACAATATTCACAGGAATTCAATTTATCAATTTTAGATAATTATTTTTAGAAAGATAACAACAAAAGACAAAGTTTTTCGTTTTAAATGCTAGATAGTATAGATTAAGTAACCGTACATTAAGAACTAGTTGTTCTGCACAATTTGAACAATTCATCAGATTTAAAAATTGATTTTCAAGTTCTGTAAAGGCTCTATTAAAGTTCTGTTAATATATCATTATTGGCGAGTTGTCTCAGAAAACTGTAAAGATAAAAGAACTTGAACATAACGTTCGTACAACTTGAAAATCAGCTTCTGTGGAACAACCCGTTCTAAGTTAACTTGCTTTTTGAATTGTTCAAATTTCAAGATTACAGTAACATTAATTTTGTTTTTGCACAATAATATATTGTACCATCCCACACCTATATACAAGTAGTGATATTGAGCCGCGGTCGTTTTAATCATTCGGATGGCTTTTTTAAGCCATTTGTTTTGAATCCATTGCTAATGCTATCTAAGAGGTAAATTTTATTGACTATTCATAAATTCATCATGATTCTTCTTAATAAAATATGTTACTTTTTTATATAATTCTGTGATAGATGGTACTTTAAATTCCTAAAATATCTCTTAACTAGGAAAGTCGTATTGTTTCATAGGGATAATTTAACAATTATTATTTGAGTTGTAATTGTGGGCTGTAAGAAAGTTTTAAAAGCTCCTCCTTACCTTATAATTCTATTCTGCAATAGGGACTGGATTAATGCGTAATAGACAATTTTACTAGTTTTATTGATTACATATATACTGCGTATGAAGACATAGATAAGTTTACTTCTGCTTTCCACAGCGAAATTAATTTAACATTTTTAAATACTAAAATTCTACAATATTTTACACTAGATTTATGTTTTAGTTTAACACAGTCCGTATTACATGTTTACATATATATTAAGAGGAAACGAACAAAATAATCATAATAATAGTCCTGTTATAATCAGTGCATACATAGCAGTGCTTATTTTTTCTCGTTTACTGTATTGTTAATTTAGGTACCCGCATTTCTTGGATAGGTCCGCAATTGTCTTGAATACTATACACATACATTTAAATATCTATATGATAATAATGCATCCACTAAATATACATTTTCCCGTACGTTTTTCGACACATCAGCAAAAGTCAAGTAAAGGCGTTTATTTTAAATTAGTGTTAAATTTATATAATAGATAATTTCGTCTGCAGCACTACCCATGACTTCATATATATGTATTTTCTAATGCTTTACTATTTTTATTATTATACTAGCTGTACCCCGCCATACATTGCTGTGCCTCAGTCTGTCTGTGCAGATTGAGAAACAATATAGCGTTTTGCTTTTACGTCCAACAAATGACATTGTTTAATAAATAAACAAGTTTTTTTTTCTTGTCACAAGTGACATCTATATAATATAAGTATATAAAATCATACGCGTATTCAAATGCAACGTTGTCTCAAAAATTCAAAGCAATCGGTGAAGAAATTTTGGAGATTTATGTTTTAAACAAAAGAAAATTTACATTTTTATTTATTTAGATTTTGTTTATTACTTTTCATACATTTTATTGTTAGTTTTCCCACAAAAACAAAACATTCTATTAATATATAATGTATAATGCATATTATTATGTAACGCATTTCCTCTGGCATATCCTTGAACACTTGGTTAAACTTCGTAATTTGATGGGTAATCATTTTGAATAAAGGGTTAAGCCAAAATCAAATTTGCAGATTCTTGTTTTTGACATTGATGATTTTGTCATGATATTGGAATTTTCAAATTTGACCAAACTTTGGCAATTTTGCGAAATTAATTAGTTTTTCATTGAGTAATGGCAAATGCAACCGCACAAACTTAAGTCCGTTTTAGATTCGAGATATTATTAATATTTTTATTGGAGAAACATAACTTTTATTTTGTTCATTTGAAACCGCATAACAGTCTCAACTGCTCCCAACCGTCTGGAACCAGTGAGACTATGGCATCTCCGATTGGAGTATGTTGTAAAAATGGGGAGAAATTTCAATCAATGTTTCAATTCTGAATGGTGATCTACACAAGGGTTATAATCAATTTTTTTCTACTTTGGAAGTGCTGCAAATATATATTTATATTTTTATTTAATTAATTAGTTGTGAATAAAGACAAAATAATCAAATAAAATTTACTTACGCCCGCCAGAATTTGAACCTGCGACCTCTGGCACACCTCTCGACCAAAAAGCACTTAAAAGCACTGATGATATAAACCGATAGAAGTGGATTGCTTGTTATTCTGGGTTCCAGAATTAGGCTATTCGTGAAGGTTAACATAATTATCGAATTTCTTTCTTCAAAAGATAATCTTTGTTTTCTCTTTGGTTCCACGGAGAAGGTCCCTATTTCCTATGGAAATCATTTAAGGGGCCCATGTCACATTTGGGGGTGCCGTGTGGAAGGTCTTTGAAAGTTTGTATCAATTAAAATTAAGATTTTTTGTGTAGTTAGACAAAATAGGCATTCCCATAGATATTAATTAATTGGGTGCTAAAAGTTTTTGAAAGTCCGGTCCGAATGAAATATTCCAAATGTACAATGACGGTGTTTGAAAGAATATCTTTCCTTGCTGAAAACAGCCTACAGACAAACCATGTATTATTCATTTTGTCGCAGCCAGTATCCATTTGTAATATTTTATCCGGTCATTTTATAATCGATGTTTTTGATAACGGATGGGACACGTAATAACTTCACGAAAATCATATTTGAAAATATTGTCACGTCGTTGCCGAGAAAGTAGCGGGAAGCATCTTCTATACAAGGTGTTAGGGGACAAACTTGCATTACTTTCCAGGGATTGCTGACATTGTTTGGGGTAAAAATTTAAATTAACTTTTGGATTTGGGTTTCATTTCTACAAAAAACACAAAAACCATAAATGGACAACTGAGGTCAATGTAATGTTATCAGTGATGATATGTGGAAGAATTTTTTTAAAAATAAAAAAAAAAAACAAAAATTTTTGCTTAAAAACATCAACAAAGTCACCGGAGACCAAAGTTTCATTCACATTCTTTACTCTAAATAATGTAAGGAATCACTGGGTAAGTCAAGTACGTAGGTGCCTTAACACCTAGCAAGAGTGTTTTCAGTGCTGCAGAAAAATAAACTATAGGTATATTTTTTTTTTTTTTATTTGTTTTTGGGGTATTATGCCGTGTTGCGCTAACTCCTTCTTTACCCAACGTTTCGGACAGCATTGCAGTGTCCATCATCAGGGCAGATGTGTTATTTGAGGTTGTGTTAAAATGTGAGCTTATGTATGAGGTTGTGATACCGTGTTGCCAGCTCCAACCCTCTGAGCTAATATTAACGTGTCATTTTATTTTTTTTTATTTTTTAAAATTTGTGATGATGATGGACACTGCAATGCTGTCCAAAACGTTGGCTAAAGAAGGAGTTAGCGCAACACGGCATAATACCCCAAAAACAAATAACAAAAATAATTTTGGCCGTGAAAATCTTAAACTATATTTTTTTCGTTTAGGATAAGCTTTCCATGGGAGGACCTGACAAATAATTTAATATTTTTTTCAAATTGGTATTATAAAAACGCTGGTGCGTTTTAAAAAAAATTGAAACACTTAACTACGCATATTTTATTTGTCGAAAACAAGTAATTCTCTCTTAACACACCTTTGTGTGCAATATTTTACAATGACAAAAGAAGCCAAATAAGAACTTTGCAAATGACATTTCTCGAGTATCTTCTCAAAATATTCAATCGACAGAACTCTGGCGTAATTTAATTTAATATTACTCTAAGGCAGAATTCTGTTCGAGTTCATACTATTACTAGCGACTCTTCACTAACGAATCAACCTTGTATTAGTACATGAGCATTTAAAACCCGAGTATTTATAAATATAACCCACCTTTTCTTACAAAAATAATGTATTCATGTGTGTTTTTCAACTCTCATCGCTGCTTCTTGCAGTATACATAATCAGCATCAGCAGTCTCATTTTCGATACACTTGTAGAATTCCGCTGCGCATAGTGCAGTAGTGCGTAGTGCCTAGTGCGTAGTGCACAAAAAATTCAAAATAGCACTAGGTTTCAACTGAATTACTGCAAGAAATAACTATTTATGTCGTCAAAGATGGTCAATCGTAAATGGGGAATTGCTTGGAAGTTAAGGAGGAAAGGAGCAATTACTCATTCGATGAACTTGAAATAAAATTAAATGTTTCTTTTTAAGAAAAACGTAGGATCTGATCTGCATTTTGAAAATTATTAACAGTATGATTGACTCAACTACTTTGTTGCAACTCATCCTTTTCAATATTCCTTCCCGTAGAATCAGAAACAATTATTTGCTTTTTCTCAATCAACACTCCACAAATTATGGATAGCCTTCACCAATGTTCAGAATGGCCAGACTTGTCAACTCAAGTCACACAATTTTTACAATTTTTACGCAAAGTATTATTTTGTATTGTTATTACAGAAATTGTGAACTCCATCAAAACCTTGTTCCTTTCTTGACTTGACATTAGCTCTATTGTTTTGTATTTTATTTTTGTCATATCATATTTTATTGTAACATTTCTCCTTGTATTAACTTATGCTGTGTAATACTTGTATTTTAATTGGACCTAGTTCGTGAGTTAATAAATAAATAAATAAAAGATGAAATAATTTTTCATTTTTTATCAATCAAAGTTACGTTATCACGTTCAGAAATGCGTATAAATTATTGAAATATCCCAAATTTTAGTGCATGTGTGACTTGCATTATGACCCCCATTGTCTTCCAATAGTAGTGAAAAAACACAAATAAACCAGACTACGCAATTTTAAATTTGCAAAAAAAAGTGTTTGAAGTTTAAATGACACTTACCGTTGAAATAGGTTTTTATAATTATATATTACAATTTTTAGAAAATGTTTTTTTTTTTAATATTTAATATTATATAGGTATTAATTGTAACCACTGTGTACTGATTAATTCATTGGATTACAATACTGTTCCGTAGTAATGTCATGGTGGAGATTTGATGTTAAAAGTACATAATCTTAATATTATATAAAAATCACGTGTTACTGTATTCGTCGAAACTGCCCAACCGATTTTAATGAAATTTTGTGAATTTATATTGTTGGTTCCAGCTTCAAATATAGGATAATTGTGAAAACAAAAAATTTCAACGATTTTTTTTATATTTTGTTCAGTTTCTCATCCAAAAATACATACAACCAAAATCTTCCCTACATAGGAAGCGGTCTGTGACAGGACTATGTCTTATATTATTAAATGCATTCTAAATGGTTGATTTCAATTCTAACTGATTTCTAATCTTAGTATTTACAAATTCGGCCTACGTATGTTTGTGCTCTCAAAACTCGAAAAGTAATAAAACGATATCGCTGTTAATTTCAAAGTTTGTTTTTATTAGTGCCAGGAGTATTTAGAAATATTTTAATGGAAGAATAAGTCGAGGACGCCCAAGAAATACTTCTAAACGCAAATAAAAACAACGCAACATCTCTGCTCAGTATTGAAATACAGAGTCCAATTATAGTCGACGAAATTTAGTTTTTTAATATTAACACTGTGGTATAGGCGCCCGAGAAAGACATTAACACTGTGGTATAGGCGCCCGAGAAAGACATTAACACTGTGGTATAGGCGCCCGAGAAAGACATTAACACTGTGGTATAGGCGCCCGAGAAAGACATTAACACTGTGGTATAGGCGCCCGAGAAAGACATTAACACTGTGGTATAGGCGCCCGAGAAAGACATTAGCAATAGCGAAGCATTGCGTGGGATCCACTAGTACATTATATTCTCTGTTTGTTTAACTAGTGATGATGAAATTTCACAATACTGTTGTATGTACCAACTACAATAATATTTAATATTCAGAATTAAATAGACTAGCATGAGTCGTTTTAAGGGACTTTGCTGAGTCAAAGTTACTTGCATTGTTTTTCAATGACAGTTGTCAGTCATAAAAATATATTCAAAATTTTACCTGCAAGCAAACAGCCATGTGCAGCTTTGTGCGACACTTTTTTCTGCAAATCATGTGTTTTCTATTATCTAATAATTAAATTAAATAATTTTTTTTTTTTAAAACTCATAAAAATTTTGTGCGACCTTACTCATAAAAAGAGACGTAATTATATATATTTATCTATAACTACGTCTCTTTTTATGATTATATATATTTATATATATAATTACGTCTCTTTTTATGAGTAGGGTTTTTAAATTATTAAATTAACATATATTAATTTAATAAATCAAATTTATCTAAATTTTATCTAAATTGCAGGATATGTATATATTATAATCAACTCCACATACATACCTACGACCTACCGATTAAAACTTCTACGTGTGGGCTAACACGTTTCATGGACCTTTGAAATTTGTTTGCCTTCAAAGCAGGTTATATTTATGAAATGTAGGGTTTAATTTAACAACATGATTTGTTGGTAATTTAGTTTCAAACTTTCACATTGCGGTATTTAAACGAGTGTATTATTTTCATTACTTTAGTCAGATACATAATTTTTGGTAGCAATTAAGGGAATTTATTCAGTTTTTAGTATCAATTTCGGACTTTTATGTGCGCTATAATATTTCAATTTCATGCGCTATATATTAATTTCAGCGCCCTTGAGGTGATTTCTCACGAAAACGGCGCTATATAAATTAGCCAAATATTATAACTTATTAATTAATCGGATAAAAAAACGATTTTTTTTAACTGCCGTCCAACATGAGCACCCTATCTGTTAATGTGTATGTATATTGTAATGTTTTCCCGTCTCCCCTAAGTTCTTACTAACGGATTAATATTTTGTTCGTTTGATTTGCAACTTCTCGCGGTTTATCAACCCTTCAATCTTAACGAATTAATGTGTCACGTTGTGTCGATTTTTTTGTTTCGACAGGGATTAATTCATTGAAGGATCCTTTTAATTGGTTGTGGTAACTTTGGTTCTTTTTAGATGAGGCGTGTTACATTCTGTATGGTTTGAAAATAAGACAATGACCGACTACCCTGATTTTAACTACCTTTTCCTACCTTGTTTGCTCGCCCAAACGTTTCCGGTTGCTGCAGTTGATAATGTGCTAATATAATGAGACAATTAATTACAAATTAAGTACATGAAATTCACTATAGACAATTCAATTCAAGATGCACAAGATTCTAAGTTAATGATTTGACTATGGATTGTTAGTTTTGTGAGTTATTTCTATGAGTAGGTATTTTCGGGAATAGCTAGAGACAAAACATGTGTTGCTTTCGATTGGTCTCCGTCCAAATCCCATCCATCAACGTGACCAGCTCGAGAGCAGCCAAGTTGATGGTCCAATCCCAACACCTCCAGAAATGAATTGAATATCGCTCAGCGACAGATGAGATAATGACATGTTTTGCCTCCTGCCGGAGGGTGATGAAGGTGGAATGTGGGTCCTTGGTGGTAGCCGTTGATGTTGATGTTGATGATGAATGATGAAGATTCATCTTATACCGTTAGGTACAAGGAGCTGCTCTGGTCCGGTGGCATGATAGCCTGGTGTCAGGAACCATCCGGGCCACGTGGGTAGCGCGAGGTTTAGGTCGCGTCAACCTGCCCCAAATCGATGATGAGTTGAGCTTCGCCAGCATGCCGAAAATTAGGAGTCCACTCTACTAACCTCAAACATAAACATATACTGAAGTGGTTTGCATCAGCAACGTCAGGAGTTCGGGAGTCCCGTGAACACCCCTCTGGTTTACGCTCGTAAGGATAATGATGAATTCAGCTTCAGTTTGTTCGACTTCGCCTCTGCAGTCACGCTACTCCAAATAGCTCCTGGCTCCAGTCTATACAGCTTCTCGTTCCAGTAGAGGTAATGACACATATTTATCATATGTACAATACAGAACATACTTCAAGTCTTTCGTCCACACTCAAAATAGTCATGTCAATATTTAATTTGGATGAGGGCGTCCATCCGACATAACGAATGTTTCCTAGACGGGAGATTTTACCCCACTTCAAAGTCATGGTCATTCGCTCTATCGTTTGTTACCCTCCGTTCGCTTCAAATATCAAAGAATGGTAGAAATTGATATCCTCGACTTCCGGCGCTAAGGATCAGGGATACTGGAATCATCAGGTCGTGAATCTGAAATCATCCGATCTCCGTCAGCTCAAACGGTTTCAGTCGGAGTCAATTTCCAACCTAATTCTGGATGACTTCTCCTCCTATAGTGGGGTAAGTACTTATTGAATTTAACAGGAAGGACGTCAGAAATCGCCGAGACAACTTCATATTCGTCACGATCCCTTCGTTCTGTCAGCGAGAAAATCCTCACCATACGCCAGACAAGAATAGCATAGCCCTTATCCGCTTTGTTCCTTCGTCTACCAGCTAACTCAAGTAGGAAAGCCCATTAGCAATTTTCGTTCCCTTCGATCTGAACTCAGTGAAAGCGTCCTCTCACCAGCTGAAAATACTCGAAACAGGGGTCTATTCCGGGTGACTATCTAAGGCTGGTCCGCCAACACCTTCGACAGAAACCGGTGCTTTTACGGGAATAACTCAACCACACCAATAGCAGGGGAAAAAGCCGGCGCTGCTATACTAAAATAGACGTTATATCGGTATCCAGGGTTATCGACTTTGCTAACACAAGAGTCCCTATTAGGCAAGCCAATCACAAATTTCGTTCCCTTCGCTTTTGTCGCTTTGGTAAGATAGGACAGCCTACGGAAAATTCGTACACTCCGTCCCCGCCAAACTTATGAAAAATGAAAATCTCACTTCATAGAATAGGAATGCCAGACAGATGAATTCTCCCGGCGGCTAGCTGTAACCCGCTGCGTTATCCCGATTCAAAATGAATGAAAAGAGTGATGTTTGAATAAGTTATATTTAATTAAATATATTTTATGAATTCCGTATAACCTAATCGTTAAATATTATTACTGGAGAATCATTAAATCATTCTAAATTGCAGAAAAAAAATTGTCTAGCTCATAAACAATGTCTATTGTTGGATGATCTAAAGCGGTTTCAGGGTAACCGTTCTTCGTCCCTTTTTTAATGGCCAGGTCTCGTAATTTATGGCCTCCTTCGCTAACGGGTACCTATAGTGCTCAAGTTAAATACCCTTACTTCAAAATACAATTGGATTATTTGGTTTACATTAAGGAAATAAGTGTTAATAATTAGATTATAATAGACTTACCGATACATCTTAGTGTCAACAATCCAAATAATTATAAAAAAAACAAACACAGTCACATGCAGAAAAAACTCATGCTGTTAGAAAACCGCACCTTCTACACTAAATGATTTTAGCCGTGTTCGCGTCCCGACGATTAATTCTTGTTGACGCGCTTCCTAGTTTTTACTAACTCGACTATCTTAAAACGCTGACCGATCCTGATTATTCCTGACCGTCTCCCAGACCTTGAAACTCTGACCCCCTTGACTTTATTTCCCGCCTCCTAACGTTTTCAAAACCTGACTCTCTTGAACCGCTTTTTTCACCCTCGACTATCGACTTTCTTCTTCCGTTCTTCAACGCTAACTGTCTTGAACCGCTTTTTCTAACCACGACTATCGACTTCCTCCTTCCGATCTTCAACGCTAACTCTCTTGAACCGCTTTTTCTAACCACGACTATCGACTTCCTTCTTCCGTTCTTCAACGCTGACTGTCTTGAACCGCTTTTTCTAACCACCGACTATCGACTTCCTTCTTCCGTTCTTCAACGCTGACTGTCTTGAACCGCTTTTTCTAACCACGACTATCGACTTCCTCCTTCCGATTTTCAACGCTAACTGTCTTGAACCGCTTTTTCTAACCACCGACTATCGACTTCCTTCTTCCGTTCTTCAACGCTGACTGTCTTGAACCGCTTTTTCTAACCACCGACTATCGACTTCCTTCTTCCGTTCTTCAACGCTGACTGTCTTGAACCGCTTTTTCTAACCACGACTATCGACTTCCTCCTTCCGATTTTCAACGCTAACTGTCTTGACCGTCTCCCCGCACTTTCAAATCCAGACTCCCAAAAACTGACTACCCGCCCGCGCTCCTTAACCACGACTATCGACTTGCTTCTTCCGACCTTCAACGCTGACTGTCTCGACCGTCTCCCCGCGCTTTCAAATCCAGACTCCCCATCCCCAAACCAACCCCCCAAATCACCATATGCGATTTCTAATTTATGTTCTTTTGAATTGTGAATGCTTTTTGTTTTCAAAAGACAGAAATGCACTAAAGGAACACATCAATTATGGCCCTAAAACCTGTCACATTAATTTTAAATCGTTTCAAAACCAATAAATTGTTACTTCTCCAGTAAAATGTCTAATTTTTTGTTCAAAGGATGAAACTTGACTACCCCCAGTCCAGTGGCGTGTTGGCCCACCAGCATTTTAGCTCGGCTTACTATTATCAACCACCATCACGGAGGTCTCTGCCGATACAGTGCATGTTCCTATTTTTTTTCTCTACCCTAATAAATCTAAACACTTGTTTTAAAATCAGTTGTCCAACATCTGGTAATCTCCTATGTCGTGAGACCAACTGAAAATTTCTTTCCCACCATAATAAATCAACAATAAAAAAAATTTATCCCAGGGCGAGTCCATCACAGCTCCCTTCTGGAAAAATAATAGTGGGAGTAGATACGGAGATAAGCTATTGTCAGCTATTATTGTTCCATCACCCTAGCAGCAGAACACGTTTGAACTCGCCAATAATATTTTTTTTTTCTCAACCCTTCCTAGGTTTCACTCGCTCCCCACTGCCCTGTTCTTGTCGCTAAAATTGTTAAAACTCCTAATCCCTTTTACCTTTTTTTTTTTTTTTATATATATTTTTTTTCTACGAAAGATTTCCCAATCCGCCCCTGTCTCGCTCGACGTTCTTATTTTTTTTTTCTTGGCCGCACGCTATCAGTTAAACCTCTGGTAGGTCCGTCATGGGGCCCTCGCTACCTTTTTTGTGTTAGCGCCGTTGTTAATTGTTTTATGACTGAGCATACAGTAACCGAGATCTTGAGAGTTATTTCGCATTTTTTTTTAGCGTTGGGTAATCTGTTTAGATTTTTTTTTTTCTATTAATTCTTTTCGTTTTTTTTTTTTTTTTTTTTTTGTTGACCGTGCTCGATCTTTGCAAAACATTGTAATCACAATAACTATCGCGTCTGGAGTGCATGTTTGCACATACTCCCAATGGAACACAAGGCCACACCTGGGTAATTACAATATATGCAAGAATGTATAAAATTTTTTTTTTTCTTTTTGGGTGCGCACCCGCCCGCGCTAACCCGATGGCTTTCTACCTTTTGACCAAAGCCTCTCGTACAATGTTTTAACAAAGATCGTGCCACAATCTCGCGAGTATAATTTAGTGTTCAGCGGTCGCCAGTCACGCGTGCCCTCATGGCTATTTGTAACCCTTGTGTGTTTTTTTTTTCGTTATTTTTATTTTCATATTTTTTTCTCTGTCAATATTAGTTTGAATTCGCTGTTCTCTAACGACCGGTGTACAACTTGGCAAAAAAAAATAAGACAATTGAAATATCTGTTGCTTAACTAACACATTGAAACTGTTAACATTCATTTATCGTTGACTTAAGAAAGACTTAAAATTAATGTTTTTTTTTTTTCTTTAATGACAAACTAGTGCCTACAAAACAAAGTATTTTATTTTTCTCTAGCATCTTTTCCAAATAATTACTGCTTATCAGCATTTCTTAAGATAATCATAATTACAACAACATTTATTCTCAAGTGCATTTATGAAAGGCTTTCAATAAAGAGTCTCGCCTATTTGTTCTAACGGAACATCCTGCCTTATATAACCTTGCACAATAAAATCTTAACCTTGTGTAAACTGCCCTTACTTTGTTAAATCCAATTTTTTTCAAGGAAACACAATTATTAATACTACTACCGTCCTACTGTCATAAACTATCAAAGCCATTACTCTGCCCTTTTGACTCCTAACTGATCCATTCATACGCTCTCCCCTTTCTTTCTCTTAGTCGCACTTGTTCCCGCTAGTCTGTGTCTCGCCTTTGTTAACGTAATACCTCGCTAGATGTATGGCACTGTAATTACCCCTAATCTTCCTAGTTTTTGGGTCTACCAGTGTATAAGTATTGCTATAGGGGGTGGCCCCGATGACGTAAGGCCCCTCAAATAACAATGAGAATTTTTTTGTCTTCTTTTTCAAAAGGTCCGACTGTGTGAAACGCCTCAGCTTTACTATTGCACCGATCTCATAAACGGCTAGTCTCTTCTTCATGTTAAAGTAATGTTGCCTTTTCGTAGCATTAGCTTGCAGATTCTCGTAGGCCTTCGCTTTTACTTTTGCTAAATCCACGATAGGTACCACACTATTGTCCAAATACTTATCCAGACTGTACCTAGGCCCATTTCCAAATACTTTCTCATTCGGAGAAAACCCTGTGCTACAATGTATGCTGTTATTATAAGTATCTTCAATATTGGGCAACAGCGTCGTCCATCTGGTGTGTTTGTCGTGACAATAGATTCTAAATATACGCCCTAATTCTTTGTTGACGCGTTCGGTTATGTTGGGCCCCGGGTTATGCACCGAGGAATGCAGTATTCTAATACCTAACCTACTTAAACAAAGGTTCCACTTTTTTGGAGTAAACTGTGTACCGTTATCCGTCAAGATGGCCGTTGCCTTAATAACCTGCAGGAACTTTTCCAGACACCTTAAAACTGTTGTTGTGTTCGCAACCCTTAAACTAAACAAATTTATATATCTGCTGAAAGAGTCTTGAATGACGAATATATACTTAACTCCAAGTAAACTTCGAGGTAGTGGCCCGTAGAGGTCTGCCATTATCAGCTCGCCTACTTCTCGGGTGATGATCGACTTTCCCGGTCCCACTGTCGGCCTTATCTCTTGTTTCGACAGCTGACAGAGTTCACACTCCCGCACTAATATTTTCGCCTGCTTACTCATTCCTGGCCAGAAGTACCTGTCTTTTAAAGCAGCTATGGTTTTATATCCGCCTCCGTGGCCGATTTCCAGGTGTACGTATCTAATTAGCTCACTCGCCATCTCTTGTGGGACTGCAAGTACACTCCGCTGTTCTCCGCTGAGATAGTACAATACTCCGTTCTTCAAATTATAATTCTTTCCGTATTTACTCAGGCTCCTACTCGGTGTTCCCTGTAGCCCCTTGTCTACAAACTCTCGCACCTTTATCAAAAATTCATCTCTTCCCTGTAGCACACCTATGTTACGCAACCCCTCTTTAAGCTTTCCTTTGTCTCTGACGATAAATGCCGCTATATCTGGGCACTCCGTTCTATCCTCTTGCACTTCCAAAGCATCGTGCGAATATCGAGATAATATGTCCGGGCCTATGTTATCCTTCCCTTTTACGTATTCTACTTTGAAATCGAACTGGTTTAGGTACAGAATCCACCTAGTTATCCTACCGCTATACATTTTCCAACTTTTCAGGAATGACAAAGCCTGGTGATCCGTTCTAATGATCAACCTGACGCCGCGCAGGTACGTTTGAAACTTATGTAAACAGTATATGATGGCAAATAATTCTTGTTCGGAAACGGTCCACCTCAGTTCTGGCCCCGTTAACCCCTTACTAACGAACCCTATAACGTGGTGGTTGCTATCTTCATCTAATTGGTAGAGCTCTCCGCCAATTGCGTATCCAGAGCTGTCTGTTTGCAAATAGTAGGTATTCTGCGGATTATGATGGTGTAAAATAACCGAAGATAAAAATAACTCTTTTACATTGTCGAACACCCGCTGTTCCTTGTCCGTCCAACGCCATGGTTGATTTTTTTGTAATAAACTGCATAATCCCTTTGTCGCCTCCCCGTACATTTTCACGAATCGCCGGTAGTAGTTGCACAAGCCTAAAAATGCCCGAACTTGTTTAACTTTTTTTGGCACAGGAAATTTTTGTATCGCCTCCACCTTTTCCGGATCCATCTGGATACCAAAGGGAGTAATAATGTGACCTAACATGATTTCCGTGTATAAAAACTGGCATTTCATCAGTCGACATGTCATGTTAGCATCCTTCAGCCTCTTCAAAACCGCGTCTATGTGCCCTAAATGTTCGTCAAGTCCACCGCAGGTAAATACTACTAGGTCGTCTAAATAATTTGCGCAAAATTCGCGGACGCCCGGGCCCAAAATAAGGTCCATCGCTCGGCTAAAACTACCTACAGATGTTTTCAACCCTTGTGGCAGTACTCTGTACACGAATGATTTACCATTGTAAACAAACCCTGTGAACTTGCGACTTTCTATACTGAGGGGGATTTGAAAATAAGCATTATTTAAATCTAGCGTTGTTATATGCTTTACGCCGTGAAATCTCTGTATGATCTCTGAAGTTAGAGGCGGCTTCTCCACTTCGGACTGCATTCGCGTATTAAGCTCCCTCGCATCTAGCAAAATTCTAACGGTACCGTCCTTTTTTAATGTAAATGTGAGTGGGCTCGAAAACTGTGTCGCTTCTCGGCTAATTATATTCAGGCTCTCCAACTCAGCAATCTTAGCATCTACCTTATCCCTATACGCGAATGGCACTGGATAAGAACGTTTCACGAACGGCGTCTCATCTATCATTCTAATTACATGGGTGTATGCATTCGTAAGGCCCGGGTTTTCAACAAACACTTCCCGATTTTTTAACAATACTTCCGCAAGTTTATCCTTAATAGCTACCTCTAGTTCCAGTTCACCTACAAAGTCGTTGATCTTAGCCGACACTCTCTGTATCATATCTGCTTCGTTGTCAACATCGATGGTGTGCACATGGCACCTGTGCTCGCCCCTGCCGGGATATTGATTGATATTATCTGCTTGCGGCTCAGTACGGATTATTCCTGATAACCTTAATTCCACTTCAAATGTGCCTAATTCCGATGACAGTACCAAACTACGTTTCCGTCCACGCTTTAATTCTGCGCTATAATCGTCAAGCCAATTAATTCCTAAAATTATAGATTTTATTAGCTTCGGAACTATAAGACAAGGGGTATTAACTCTTAAACCCTACCACTCTGGGAATGTAATTATTCCTACCACGGGGTACTGAAGTACCCCGCGCAAAAAAATTGAATAAAATAAAAGTCTTTGATATTTTTTAAAATATTATTTTATTATGACAAAGTAATAAGAAAAGACAATAAAATTTATTAATAAAAAGTAATAGACATTTTTGTCGTTACATTAAGGACAGATTTTGTATTGATGGTCACCACAAATATGGCGGCGACAAGTGTTACAGACAGATCGAGATTTTCTGTCCTTTGTGCGCGGAAAAAAGCAGCAGCGACCAGGTTTGGGATTATCAGGAACCGGCCTATGATCTTCACTATGAATATTCAAGACTGCACGTATAGTTTCTCTGATATCCCGGGGTAAACTTGGTCATTGTAATTTTGCTCTCATATGAGGCTTTATGAGTGCCATTGACAAACTCTTAATAAATTCACGCCGGTTGGTTATTTTCTCTTTATAAATGTTAGTTGACAGCTTGAATAAGACCCAAGAGTTGACATCAACGGCATTTAGCAACCCGTAGAAGAGACACATGGGCTACCTTTTGGTCTTCCTGGACGAAGAGTACTTCTTACAAAGTTGGTCAAACACATCCACCCCGCATTTGGTTTTATTATAGAAATGTATTATTTCTGGAAGGTACACTTCATTATCCTTATCAGGGCTGTCATGCATGGTGGACAGCATGGTTACAACTTTCTTCGTAGCTGACTTCAGAGGACAAAACGACAAAAGTGTGATGTGCATCTCTCTCTATTTTTATTGTCATGAAAACAGAAGGAATTTGTCGATTATTCTTCTTTACAGTTCCAACTAATGTTATACCTTTTTCCAGTAACTTCATGGCTGTGGGTATAGACGTGAACCAATTGTCACATGTCAGGTTTCTGTTAAGACGTTACCAGGTGGGTGCAAAAAAATATTGCGGCGAGGCATTCTTGAGCGAGAAGGCTTAACACCAGTCCACTTACGTCGATTATTATGACTTTTTCAGTACAGAACTAATAGAGAATCTAGCACACGAAACAAGCGCCTACCTAAATACTCTTCATCTCCTTTCACACTATCTTGATCACCGTCTTCGTGAGATGCGACTTCAGAATGGTCCCGGAAATCCTCGATTTCACACTAACACTATTCCTACCACGGGGTACTGGGGTACCCCGGAACACCTGTGGACGCGACTGCACTTGCCGGGCGGTCACGGCTTACAGATAAACTTACGCGCCAATTATCGAGAGTAGATTAGCTAGAGCAATTTTTGCAACAGTGCAATATTGTTAAAATTGTTGATATTTTAAACACCAGTGGGGTACTCCAGTACCCCAGGTAGGGTTTGAGAGTTAAACAATGCGTCACCGAAACGTAAAGGAATTAGTACTAAGCTAGATATGCGTTGACTCTTCTGACCTACGGCACCCCGTAGCTGCATAGCCGTCACCGGTATTACGGGATATCGTCTATGGTCGCGCAGTTTACATTGCCACAATTCTTCCGCCACGCACGTTATCTGACTACCGCTATCTATTAGGCACCACACCTTAATCCCGTCAACGTCGGCTTCCACTTCGGGTAGTTGGGACAAGGTACTACCCCTTTCTACTTCATCGTACACCCCTTCCTCAAAAATCGTGTTAAAACCCGCGTATCTTTTTCCTTTCTCACGCTCTCCTACCTCACACTCGTTCCAAATGTCGCTCACATGTTGTAGTCTTTTCACACATGAGCCGACGTCCATACCCACATACTCCCTTTTCCAAGCTCTGCCTCTCAATGTCTCGCCTTCTTTTATTCTCCTCGCTTTTACAGGCTCAACCCTTCCATTCTCTCCCTTCCCTAACCCTTTTCCTAAATTCTAATTTTGTCGTAACATTATCCTTACAGCTATGTTTGTTCTCGCCTCCGGTGCCCCGCTCTCTGCTGGTTGAGTCGATGTCCTCAGGGCATCGGATCCGACTCGACGGCGTTTCCCGCGTGCTCAGCTTCTATCGGCTCCTGCTCTGCGTTGGGGCCCTCAGATGTCCTGCTATTGGCGTTCATTCCAGCCGGCTGGCGTTTTGAACTTTCCCTTACGAAAGTGTTTATGTTCCCCCTCTGGAATCGGCGCCTTTCGTGTACTCGCTCCTTTTCCCTCGGTTCCTCTCTCCGTCCTCCCTTCTGGATGTTGCCGGCGATGGGCGGACTAACCATATTGTCCATCTTCCTCAGGAACTCGGCAGCGTCAAGTTCATCTCCCTGTTCTCGAGAGAACCACAACGCTTGCGTTTCCTTCGGGTAATGCCTCATAATTTCATTGATTACCCCGGCCGGGGAATCAGTTATTTTTAAGGCCTTCGCCAGCTCCCAGTATCCGGCAAAGTGCGTAAGCATCGTCTTGTCACCGTTTGGGTCCCAAGCCGCATCTGACAACTTCCGTTTGAGTTTATTCTGGCACACTTCTCCCCAATAATTGGCGAGGAAATCTCTCTCAAAATCTTCGATCGTCTTGAACCAAACAGAATGTAAAACATTTTAAAACCCCACCTCCTGGTCCAACGGCATCACTGTAATGTTTTCCCGTCTCCCCTAAGTTCTTACTAACGGATTAATATTTTGTTCGTTTGATTTGCAACTTCTCGCGGTTTATCAACCCTTCAATCTTAACGAATTAATGTGTCACGTTGTGTCGATTTTTTTGTTTCGACAGGGATTAATTCATTGAAGGATCCTTTTAATTGGTTGTGGTAACTTTGGTTCTTTTTAGATGAGGCGTGTTACATTCTGTATGGTTTGAAAATAAGACAATGACCGACTACCCTGATTTTAACTACCTTTTCCTACCTTGTTTGCTCGCCCAAACGTTTCCGGTTGCTGCAGTTGATAATGTGCTAATATAATGAGACAATTAATTACAAATTAAGTACATGAAATTCACTATAGACAATTCAATTCAAGATGCACAAGATTCTAAGTTAATGATTTGACTATGGATTGTTAGTTTTGTGAGTTATTTCTATGAGTAGGTATTTTCGGGAATAGCTAGAGACAAAACATGTGTTGCTTTCGATTGGTCTCCGTCCAAATCCCATCCATCAACGTGACCAGCTCGAGAGCAGCCAAGTTGATGGTCCAATCCCAACACCTCCAGAAATGAATTGAATATCGCTCAGCGACAGATGAGATAATGACATGTTTTGCCTCCTGCCGGAGGGTGATGAAGGTGGAATGTGGGTCCTTGGTGGTAGCCGTTGATGTTGATGTTGATGATGAATGATGAAGATTCATCTTATACCGTTAGGTACAAGGAGCTGCTCTGGTCCGGTGGCATGATAGCCTGGTGTCAGGAACCATCCGGGCCACGTGGGTAGCGCGAGGTTTAGGTCGCGTCAACCTCCCCCAAATCGATGATGAGTTGAGCTTCGCCAGCATGCCGAAAATTAGGAGTCCACTCTACTAACCTCAAACATAAACATATACTGAAGTGGTTTGCATCAGCAACGTCAGGAGTTCGGGAGTCCCGTGAACACCCCTCTGGTTTACGCTCGTAAGGATAATGATGAATTCAGCTTCAGTTTGTTCGACTTCGCCTCTGCAGTCACGCTACTCCAAATAGCTCCTGGCTCCAGTCTATACAGCTTCTCGTTCCAGTAGAGGTAATGACACATATTTATCATATGTACAATACAGAACATACTTCAAGTCTTTCGTCCACACTCAAAATAGTCATGTCAATATTTAATTTGGATGAGGGCGTCCATCCGACATAACGAATGTTTCCTAGACGGGAGATTTTACCCCACTTCAAAGTCATGGTCATTCGCTCTATCGTTTGTTACCCTCCGTTCGCTTCAAATATCAAAGAATGGTAGAAATTGATATCCTCGACTTCCGGCGCTAAGGATCAGGGATACTGGAATCATCAGGTCGTGAATCTGAAATCATCCGATCTCCGTCAGCTCAAACGGTTTCAGTCGGAGTCAATTTCCAACCTAATTCTGGATGACTTCTCCTCCTATAGTGGGGTAAGTACTTATTGAATTTAACAGGAAGGACGTCAGAAATCGCCGAGACAACTTCATATTCGTCACGATCCCTTCGTTCTGTCAGCGAGAAAATCCTCACCATACGCCAGACAAGAATAGCATAGCCCTTATCCGCTTTGTTCCTTCGTCTACCAGCTAACTCAAGTAGGAAAGCCCATTAGCAATTTTCGTTCCCTTCGATCTGAACTCAGTGAAAGCGTCCTCTCACCAGCTGAAAATACTCGAAACAGGGGTCTATTCCGGGTGACTATCTAAGGCTGGTCCGCCAACACCTTCGACAGAAACCGGTGCTTTTACGGGAATAACTCAACCACACCAATAGCAGGGGAAAAAGCCGGCGCTGCTATACTAAAATAGACGTTATATCGGTATCCAGGGTTATCGACTTTGCTAACACAAGAGTCCCTATTAGGCAAGCCAATCACAAATTTCGTTCCCTTCGCTTTTGTCGCTTTGGTAAGATAGGACAGCCTACGGAAAATTCGTACACTCCGTCCCCGCCAAACTTATGAAAAATGAAAATCTCACTTCATAGAATAGGAATGCCAGACAGATGAATTCTCCCGGCGGCTAGCTGTAACCCGCTGCGTTATCCCGATTCAAAATGAATGAAAAGAGTGATGTTTGAATAAGTTATATTTAATTAAATATATTTTATGAATTCCGTATAACCTAATCGTTAAATATTATTACTGGAGAATCATTAAATCATTCTAAATTGCAGAAAAAAAATTGTCTAGCTCATAAACAATGT
Organism: Hesperophylax consimilis; assembly: GCF_061612785.1. Classification (NCBI taxonomy): domain Eukaryota; kingdom Metazoa; phylum Arthropoda; class Insecta; order Trichoptera; family Limnephilidae; genus Hesperophylax; species Hesperophylax consimilis. The sequence continues at coordinate 9,118,093 of NC_142845.1, forward strand.
CTATTGTTGGATGATCTAAAGCGGTTTCAGGGTAACCGTTCTTCGTCCCTTTTTTAATGGCCAGGTCTCGTAATTTATGGCCTCCTTCGCTAACGGGTACCTATAGTGCTCAAGTTAAATACCCTTACTTCAAAATACAATTGGATTATTTGGTTTACATTAAGGAAATAAGTGTTAATAATTAGATTATAATAGACTTACCGATACATCTTAGTGTCAACAATCCAAATAATTATAAAAAAAACAAACACAGTCACATGCAGAAAAAACTCATGCTGTTAGAAAACCGCACCTTCTACACTAAATGATTTTAGCCGTGTTCGCGTCCCGACGATTAATTCTTGTTGACGCGCTTCCTAGTTTTTACTAACTCGACTATCTTAAAACGCTGACCGATCCTGATTATTCCTGACCGTCTCCCAGACCTTGAAACTCTGACCCCCTTGACTTTATTTCCCGCCTCCCAACGTTTTCAAAACCTGACTCTCTTGAACCGCTTTTTTCACCCTCGACTATCGACTTTCTTCTTCCGTTCTTCAACGCTAACTGTCTTGAACCGCTTTTTCTAACCACGACTATCGACTTCCTCCTTCCGATCTTCAACGCTAACTCTCTTGAACCGCTTTTTCTAACCACGACTATCGACTTCCTTCTTCCGTTCTTCAACGCTGACTGTCTTGAACCGCTTTTTCTAACCACCGACTATCGACTTCCTTCTTCCGTTCTTCAACGCTGACTGTCTTGAACCGCTTTTTCTAACCACGACTATCGACTTCCTCCTTCCGATTTTCAACGCTAACTGTCTTGAACCGCTTTTTCTAACCACCGACTATCGACTTCCTTCTTCCGTTCTTCAACGCTGACTGTCTTGAACCGCTTTTTCTAACCACCGACTATCGACTTCCTTCTTCCGTTCTTCAACGCTGACTGTCTTGAACCGCTTTTTCTAACCACGACTATCGACTTCCTCCTTCCGATTTTCAACGCTAACTGTCTTGACCGTCTCCCCGCACTTTCAAATCCAGACTCCCAAAAACTGACTACCCGCCCGCGCTCCTTAACCACGACTATCGACTTGCTTCTTCCGACCTTCAACGCTGACTGTCTCGACCGTCTCCCCGCGCTTTCAAATCCAGACTCCCCATCCCCAAACCAACCCCCCAAATCACCATATGCGATTTCTAATTTATGTTCTTTTGAATTGTGAATGCTTTTTGTTTTCAAAAGACAGAAATGCACTAAAGGAACACATCAATTATGGCCCTAAAACCTGTCACATTAATTTTAAATCGTTTCAAAACCAATAAATTGTTACTTCTCCAGTAAAATGTCTAATTTTTTGTTCAAAGGATGAAACTTGACTACCCCCAGTCCAGTGGCGTGTTGGCCCACCAGCATTTTAGCTCGGCTTACTATTATCAACCACCATCACGGAGGTCTCTGCCGATACAGTGCATGTTCCTATTTTTTTTCTCTACCCTAATAAATCTAAACACTTGTTTTAAAATCAGTTGTCCAACATCTGGTAATCTCCTATGTCGTGAGACCAACTGAAAATTTCTTTCCCACCATAATAAATCAACAATAAAAAAAATTTATCCCAGGGCGAGTCCATCACAATATATATCAGGGAAACTTTATTATTATAGTCACCAGGTTGACCGAAATTACGAGGTGGATTGAGGAAGGGATTTATAAATGCAACTTTTGAAAAGAAGCAGAGTAAATAAGAGAGAAAAAATCTTTCTCGTGATGCCGATATCAACTGTTAACGGGTATTCAACTCTTTTCGTAGACCTTTTTATCGATGCGTTGTGTAAAATATATTGTAATATATTATTACGTAAGGATATTCAACTATTTTTTGTAGTCCAAGATTACAATACATTATTTCATATGCATGTGTGGTTATGTTATGTGTATGTGTACAACACTTATGTCGTATTTTATTCCCCATACGACCCATTGTATTTTATTTACGACTGTGCAGACTACAGTTCTGAATTTCCGATAAAACTTTCTGTTTTCAGGGCTTTCTTCATGAGATAAAATATGAGTTTTAAATATCAAATGGGAAGTTTTGTCACTAAACCTTTTTTTTATTTAAGTAATGACCTATTCATATATTTAAAGCAGAAAGTTTGATCGACATCTTTATTTGGATTTGCAAAAAAAAAAATTAACCAGATTTTTTTTTTTTAAATAAAATTAAAAAAACGATAATGAGTCTACCTAGAATAGTTTTGTGTTTTTGGTATGTTATGTAGATAACTATGGAATAATTGAATGTAATTTGTGAACTAATTATTAAATTAGGGTGCCTCAAGGTCCATCACATTTGATGAGCGTCAATTTAACACTCATCAACACATTGAATTTCTAATATTAGAACGGTCCTTGATAGAGGCCTCCCTGCTCTTTTTAGCTTATGATAAAATTTTAGTCACTATATGTTCATAACGGCCATGTTGTCGACTGAGCGTAGCAAAATCCTACAAACCGTTTGAGTGCCAAAAAATTCATACATTTGCTTGTAAAATGCCACCAAAAAAACATTATTTTTAAGGAAACTATATATTTTTTTAAAACCCCATAAATTCTTTGAATTTTCAAGGATTTCGATACATCAAAAGGAGGAGAATCCCGAAGTCCAGGCCTTTCGAAAAAATGAGAATTTTCGGAAGAAAAATTGGTTCCGGGAGGTACATTTGAAAATGAGTAATTTCCTGTGTTACTCTCCATTTCTTGGTCACGATCCGAAGAATTACTGGAAATTCGCATCCTGCGGTTGGGAAACACAGGTATGACATCACTGACATCACTCTCATCAGAGCTACTCTTACTCGAACTTGAATTAAAGGAGTGGAAATCGTCGCTCCCGCTGTCAGACATTTCAGAGGACGCCCTCGACGTTATATTTTTTCAATTAACTAAAATAAAAAAATAATATATGAATCTTAAATTTAAAAGGTTTACTACGATCTTACAACTATTAAGATAATATTAGAATAATATTTACCAACGCCGCAGCACCACACCCGACGTACGCGCGAATCAGAACACGACTGACGCAATCGACGGAAATCGACGTTCGGCAATCTTCGTTAAAACACGAATCAGCGAAAGTCGACGATTGTCAATCAAACGGTTAAAAAGGCCGTTTTGCATTTCGTCTGTCTGCAAATTTGTTTGCACTCTCCGTTTCCGTTTCAAGATTATGACAGTTTCTACGATTCAGAAAAGATTATTTTTTTAAATGTGAAATCACCACATTTATTTGTACTTTCTTATTCAGATGCAATCATTATGGGTAAAAGATCATATATAATAAAAAAAACCCACACAAATAAACATTAAACGTCCATCTAATAATAACTAAGTGGTTTTGGGATGGATAGAGGGGAGTCTGAAAAATTGTTAAATAATGTCACTTAAAATTTTACGTAGGTACCTAGTAGATAGTTTGAAGAAAGACAGTACTTACTTAGAGCCCTGAGGAGAAACCATATTATGTTACTTTTACCAACGCGGGTAAGCGGTGAAAAACCTCCAGTACTTACTTACGGGATAATTTGTACACATAGAGCAACTGGAGCATGCAATCTGCCTAACTAGGAACTAATATCGACCTGGTAAGGCGTAATTAAAAAAATATTTTCACTAATTGATAACTTTCATGAGTTTTAAAAACCAAAAAAAAATTATGAGGTAACGCGTTCGCCAAAAATTATGAATAGCAGGTTTTTTAACAAAACTGATGATGTGAAAATTGAGTGAAAATAACAACTACACCTCTGGCTGATAGAAACCTAAATAAAATTGTTAACATCGAATTTCTGTATGCCCCCCCAAAACTCAATTGATAATTAAAGTTATTATTTTTTTGGTAAACTATTTTTTTTTTTTTTTTTTAAATGTAAACAATTTGTCTCGACGCCATCTAGTGAGAGAGTTAGCACTTACAATGCCTTTCTCATATAAAATTTCAGGTGAAAAAAATGTAACAAGCAGTAATTGTTGAATGAAACACTAGTATATATTGAATAATTTCGCGGGTAAGAGATAAGCCGCCATAGCTCAGTGGTCAGAGCTGTCGACCGGAAATCGAAGGGACACGGGTTCGAGTCCCGTTGGCGTCATGTATCTTTTATCAGGAGATTTTTCAATGTGGATGAGTGTTTCAGGCGAATAATTATTGCTTGTAAAATAATTGATAATTAAAGTGTTTTTAACACGTAGAGAAATGAGTTTTGCAAAATTTATAAAAAAAATCTCTAAAAACGGGATGGGAGGCTCTTAATGTGCATACTGAATGTCGGTTGACGGTGGTCAAGCTAGGCAATTTACAGGATTTTTGGAGGGTCCTCCTATACAAAGTTAATTTTTTTTAAATACACGTAGAGACATGCCAGTAGATATCTATATAACATAAAAAAAACATTTGCACTAGTGTCAAAATTCAGATAAATAGGGAAATACCTTTGTATGGACAAAACTCGCTTTTCCGCTTAATTAAGTTGTTTAATAAAATATTAACTGTGGAAACATCTTGGAAGGAAAAAAGTGTTTTCTTCGTGGAAAATGTACTTACTTTAACCAAAGCAATGTACTTTTTCAAATATTTTCTAAGCAATTATGTAAAAATATTTTCTTATACATTTTTCGTTAAATGAAACCTCTTGCAGACCCTTTTTAAATAATTATTTTAAAAAAAAACATAATATATTTTTTTAATATTATCCTCAAAATATATTAAATCATCTTACATTTATAAAAGCAATTACATCTGACACTATAATAGTTATTTTTCTATTAATCTTATAATGAAAGCGCTCTTCAAAATCGCGGCTGTTAAAGAGGAATAAAATTACGTCGTGGGTGGCTTTTGAAGTGATAAAATAAAAAATAGTCCCGACTATTATTAGTTCCTTTCGACTGAAAATTTATTAAGTTTTTTGTTCAATGCACTGAATAGATAAACGTACAGAATTGTTGTTGGAGTATATGTGTTCCCAAAGTAAGCTCAATTCTTTCATTATGTATTATACTTTTGCCGAAATAGATACAACATTTATACGATACGTTTTATTATTATCAAATATCAACTTTTTTACTAACTGAATATCTCTTTCAATAGTCTGTCCGGAGTCCAGTTTATTGTTTTTAATTGGTATAAATCACGCTCCATGTGAATATTTTGTCAGTGGTTTTGTCATTCATTGAAAACAGGATACGTTTTATTATCCCTTCTCTATATTTTACAATACGATATGGTAAATACCAATTCCACAAGAACTTCTTAACCCATTCGGATATAAAGCTGGATTTCAAATGAAACTAAAATCTTAAAGTTAGAAACATTATACAATCGGTAGCATCGGAATCCTAGTAGGAATACTGCACTGATTTGATAATCACAGCACTAATTCAAATTGCTGTACAGATAAACTTTACTGCTCGCTTCCATTGCTCTCTAGAGAAACTTTCCACAACAAACTGTCTATTTGACAAGTTGCTTCAGTAAGCTTCTTCAGTAAGGTTGTGCCCGGCGGACTTGTCCAGACAAAATACGTAATTTCAAAGCTCATTTCAAACTCGTGAGGCATCGTTTGGTGTGCGTGAACCGTAGAAACGAAGGAACTGACGAACGGTGAAGTTCTGTTTCGTAGCAGACTGTATGCCACTAAAAATGCGGAAACGCATAGTGGCATCATTATTAGTTGTAAAATTACTAAGATTTCTAAGCGTCGCGCAGGGGGGAACTATTTAAATCTAGAACTTCTAAAGTAAAACGTTTTTATGTATCTATCTACATTACATACATTACATACTGGAGTGAAATTACATTTTTGATTTTACTCGTACCATCAGAGATGGAATTTTATATATTATCAAAATACTTTACAAAAATAGAATAATATATTATTTAATGTAGCGTACATCCATGAAAAATAAAGGGATATTATAATAATGATTGGATTTATGAAGCTGAAAGCTTTTTCGGAGAACACATCACAACCATCACAATCGCTGCAGAATGATCAAGAAAAAAAAATCACAAAAATGTAGTAATTTATAAGTAATTACATAATGATTATTTTTCGGAATAACTTATTGAGTAAAACCTCAAATTATAATATTTAAATATTGAAGACAATATTAGTGATTCTTAAACGCAAATCTGAAACAGAAAAATCAGAAAAGGAAACGGTCACATCTGGGACTCGAACCCTCCCATTAGCGCAGTTGGTAGAGCATTGTCCCGGAAAGACAAGGGTCCTGGGTTCGAGTCCCAGATGTGACCGTTTCCTTTTCTGATTTTTCTGTTTCAGATTTGCGTTTAAGAATCACTAATATTGTCTTCAATATTTAAATTACATAATGGCTTGTCTGAATTCTTGACATTTCAAGTCCAATATTGTTCTTTCAATATATATTAGTTGTATTATTTTTATTACTATCCTCAAAACAGTGAGGTTAAAAATTCTATTGTAAACCATAATACAATGTAAAGAAACAATAAACGACTAAACAAATTTTGAAAATGGCAATTATAATCATTTTCTCTAAAAGTATTATAGGTACCTTAATTTTATAGGTAGGTACTCTGTCGCTTGTTTGAATTCTTCAGACAATCTGGGTATTTAGCATTTTGGGTATTTGTTGTTTGTTCTTTGGTGATCTGCAGTCGTGTTCGGAAACGATGAAAAGATACCGACATCATCTATAAAACCTTTATCGATCGTCCGTGATAGATACCCATTTCCAATTTTGAAAATAACGCTTAAATTCAAAGCAAATCCGAATTCGAGAGTTCATTAAACCACATGACAGACACACGACCGAAGTTTGTATGTTGATTGGGTTTAGAAGGCCATTATACAATCTAATTGTGTAATCCCAATGTCGTTTTTGTAAAGTCTAATAGGAGCTTGTAGTAGTTACCCAAGCAAGTATTCAAATATGTATAAACATAAATTTCTCTATTTTATTTCGATTAACATTTGGTTTCAATTAAAATATCTCCTACGTGCCTTGTGCACAACCAAACGGTATTTTGTCTTAACTGAGAGAAATTATTTTCCTCATCCTCGTGTGTGAATTTAATGTTAAAAAATAAGTTTTAGGGATCGCAAAACTTTTCGAATAACTGTAAAAAGTTTTCGAACATTTAAATTTGTTGATCGTACTTGTGCTTTTCTCACTTCCAAGAATATAAAGGTACCTAAGCTTCAGCAGGAAAAAAGGCTGTCAGATGTGAATACTATATGTATAATATATACACGCACCGACACACACGATTGTTAGTAGGTATGTGCTGTTCGTCTCGAACAGAACACGTTGTAATACTAGTATATCGTATCTACTTAATTCTTGCGAATATCCTTTATATTTATTGTCAACCCCCAAGGACCAGTGACTTTAACTCTCCAGGCCCTATTCTGTCAGACGGTCGGATTATTTTCACTTTGAAATAAAATCCAAATAAATAGAATAAATATTACTAAACGTATCTGAAAATAAATAAAAAGACTTTTGAAAGGTAATGAATAACTCTTTCATATTTGATTATTATAAAAATACATATATTTTTAAAAAATATTCAAATTTCGAATGCAAAAATGCAAAATAAAATTTGCTCACTTTACGATTTTTGTAACTAAATTTACTGATAACTATAAAAATTAAAAATACGTGCTTATTTTATTGGAAAAAATTTAAAACAGACTTAACCTTCTCCTCAGTTTTTTTAATCATAATTACTAAAAAAATTCTCACAATTTTTTTTTAAATTGCGGTCGGTACCTTTTGTTTCGTACAGGTACACATATTTTATGTCTTCTGTGGTTAGTTTTTGGTTTGTTATATAAAGCGTGGTGTTTTTTTCTTTCTAACACCTTTAAGATCATATTTCCAACTACAAGTAAGGAAGACTCAACGATTTATGTGAGGCCATACGAGTTGTTCCCAAAAGCGAACAAATTAGTATGAAGGGTTAAGTCAGAATAAAACAAAAGTCTTCACTCCGCTACTGGCAAGTCTCCAATGAATTCCTCCGGCAACCGAACTTCCTTTCAGACGGAAGTAGGAAAGATATTTTCTATGTTTTCCACACAAACAGGAAGCCGAAAACAGATGAAAAAAGTCATTATTTTTTATTATTTTAAGTATCATCGGAAAATATCTATGCGACCCATTTCCTAAACTAGATTTTTTTTAATTTAGCCATTAAAAAAAGTCAGCGTAATACAATATTGAAGTATTTTTAATATTGACGCCATTCTCCTGTGTTTGATTTGATAAGAAAATATTAATTCCAAGTTTTCTTCCCGGATTTTGCTAAGCAACTTTTAACAAGCCAAAATATCGTTTTCCGGGGCCAAGTCATGGGTAGTTTGACGACCCTACTTAGTAAATGTTGTTAGCCGGAAAGTAACAGGAGATGGGATGGATAAAAGGTACCTAATTAAGTTCATGTATTATGTTCACGTACAAACTTGGCATTTAGAATATAAGTAGAATATATAGTACCCACATTTACATATCCTATGTATAGCTGTAGCCATTTTTTATCAACCTTTTTAGTTTCTAATAGTGATCTCTCAAGATAGTCAGTGATCCGAGAAGTGTTTGTGTCTGTTTCACATAAGAAAATTCTAAGCATATAATATTATCACATCTAAAATTATTAAATTAATTATTTTCGCTTTACTTAAAACTGGCTGAGGTGCATTAGTTGAATGTTATTAATGGCTTGAGACAAAGTTTTTAGGTTGTTAATTCTAATGTAATTGAAAATTGGGTGCAATTTTAAAATGAAAATAATATTACTGCAAACAATTGAAAAAAAATAACTTTTTCAAATTCGTTTCATATCTTCGTCGGGGCTCTCCAATTATTTCTATCATATATAATTTATCCACATCATGCAGTATTATGAAATCCACATTGTCAAAAAACTACATTATGACGACTTTAAATTGACTCCATTTCTCATTCCAGTGCAGAGAAAATGCGTTAATTCCTTCTTGGGCGTCCCGAATTTTTCTAACATTTAAACTACTAATAATCTGGCACTAATAAGAACAAATTTTAAAATGTTCATCGCAATTGGGTGAATGGTATAGGAACGCGTACGGAACCAACAAAATACATTCGTTTATATATAGATAGCAAAAGTTATGGAAAATCATGTAATATAAGATAAGAATAACATAACATGTATTTTTCAAAATCAAAATAAAACAAAAGATTTAAAATTATTAATTTTATAAATAATTCACTACTGAGAATCAAACCCCGATCAACTTATACTTGGAAAGCAATTATAGTAACATTAACAATTCGAATATGATTTTAAGTCCCTATAAATACTGATTAATTTCAATCCATTTATTTTTCTAAGTAAGTAAAAAAAGAAAAAAAAAACTGTTCTCCATAATGGTATTCTGTATTATTTGTAAAACATTTATGTACTACAGATATAATAACTATTTTATTTATATATGTACGTAAACTTTTCAATGTCACATAGTTAATGTAATAACACTAATAACAATGTATGTAAAAGCCCAATGGGCGTTTAAATAAATAAATAAATAAATAAATAAATAAATAAATAAATAGTAAATGCATTTCATTAACTGAAAACTTTTTTTTTTTTTTTAATTTTCAGAATAACATAGAAAATTCAAAATGCCACGTTTTAGCCCAGAATTGAACTGGAACAAACTAGAAAAGAAGTTGAATTTTTGTAGGTGGATAGTGTTTGCTACAGTTAGTATATTCAAAAAAGTCCCTGCTCCTCCCCCTTTGCTTCCCTTCCCCCCTGTGCCGCCCACCAAACATTGAAATTTTAGATTTCTATGAAAGCTCTAATAAAATAAATATCTGAAAAAAAAAACATTTTCACGGATGTACTTATTACAAAACTGAAATTATTAGAAACTTTTGTTATGTACAGTGGCTTGGCAAATAATAATGAAGTAAAATTGTGACTTAAAATTAAATATATTTCTTAATAAACTGACTGGGCTACATAAAAGAAAATATCATCAAAAAAATCATTTCGGTTATCTGTGCGTTAGTCCTGTGTCACGGTGAAATCTGGTACAAACCCAAATTTGTTTTGAAAATAAGTGCCATTTTCAAAGTTTCAGACATGTGATAATTTAGGCACCTAATTACGATTTGAGGTTTTATTGGAAAAAATTTTTTCGATAATTTTTACTGATTTTTTTTAGAATTCAGAATATGCCGTGATTTATCACGGGTATGCGCTATTAATTTTTTTTACGAAAATCAAGCAAATCATTTAGAAGGTACTTATTTTTTTCATATGAACAAAATGAGACTCACATAAAATGTGAGTCAAAATATTATATTATTTCACGGTTCAGGTTTATCTTAAGGGTCTTTTGAAATATGTGATTTTCATTCCTTCAGTAAGTGAAGATAAATTGAAAGGTTTTTTAAAAAATACAACTTATTACAAATTTATTTTTCTTTTTCCAGGAATGCTGATATTGGAACTACATCACGAATCGAGTGCTTCTCATCAAACATGGAAGATTTACTTTTGTGTGGGAAAAGTGAATACATATTTAATACACAAGTGCTAATAATCATTAATACCTGAGCCGATAGAAATAAAATGAAAAAATCGCTTACATTCGTAATACTCTCCTCGGCGTAACAAGGTCGTAAAATGATCCTAAGTTCGGATTTTTTCCCGCTAAAGCGCCCGCCTAGAACTTTTATACAGGATTTTTATTTAAAAATAACAAATTTATCATCTTGTATTATATGCGCAGTATTTTTTGCATTAATTCACAACCACAAAACAACTGCCCTAAGTTTAGTGAATAATATCCGTTTTCATGAAAATAATTATACCTTAGGAATCAATAATAACAAATCTTTCGTAAATAACATTTCTGAAACTGACGATTCAAAACTTTATCAACCGTGGAAATACGTTTACAGTAACAAATCAATTAATGAGATAAATAATTCTACAAAAAATGAGAAGTCTTATTTAAATAATGTTCACTTATTTTTACTGGGAAAAAGGAATATATCAAATGATTTTAGTGTCACAGAAAATGTGGCAAAATTTTTCATTTCCAAAAATATTTTTGGTTCAAACATGTCTACAAATTCTTCAGTTTTCGTCGAAGACAAAACTAAAACAGCAAGAAAAAAGGCTTATTTCTTCCGCGAAGCAGATGCTGTAAATTGTTCGAATGAAAATGAAAAACTTTGTGATGAATCGCGAAAAATCTCTGAGAAAGCTAATACGGTGATTACGGAAAACTCAAAGGATAAAATCCATAGAGATACCAATGAACAAGAATCAAAGCCGTCACGGGCAACTTCAACGGAACTATTTCCCTTTTTACCAAAGAATTTAAGTTGTTCGGATAAGAATTGTAAACATTTATCGGGCCCACAGACCTCATCAAACAAAACCAACAATGAAAGCATGATTACACGAAATACTTACGAATTAATAACGAATATTAACGAAATTTCATCAGTTAACCTGCTTAAAAAAATCGACGACTTGAGAGAAAAGTTCAAAATTGAAAAATCCTTAAATGTAGAAGGAGATTTGAGATTCAAATCAATGGACAATGCGGGTCTTCAAACAGTTACGGAAGATTCTTATTTAGTTTTTACTAAATTTGAAGTTGATGAAATTCTTAAGCCGGGAGAAACGATCGGTACGAATCTAGCAAAAACATCAAAGGAGCGGTATCGAAAATTAAGCTCGGCAAAGGTCAAACGGAGAAATATAAGGCCTCAAGATATAACTAATTTAAAAGATGACGAAGCAAACTTTAGCGATGATGATAATTACGGAATTCGAAGCAGTGGAATTAAGTCCGATAAAAGTGTTAGCACTTTGCTCAGTCCATTGGACATCACGCCACTTCTCAAAAAGAACAAAAACAAGGAACTCGATAAAAAGAGAGAAAAGGAAAACAAAGCCTTCAACAGACAAGCACAAGAATCAGAGATACCTAAGTACACAACTAAAGGTAATACCCATCTTCCAATTACCCGAGACCCGTCGACACAATTAGTTACTGAAACATTTGTAACAACAATACAAGTACCGCGCTCGACTGGAGCTTCTAACATAGTTTCAGGGGCTAGTGTTAAGCCAAAAACTTCAGAACACTTACACGGTATAAGGGAGGATAAGTACGGTACTGGACCTATGGTGGAGGTCCTTACTAGGACTAATGGAATTAAATCAACCGAAAATTTCAATGGCGTTAGCGGTCGTGATCTCGTTACGGATATTCCTCAGCGTAATCAATTGGAAGCGTACCCATCCGATAGATTATTACAGAATCGACCGTTAAAAGCCGAGAACTTTAAGCATGATAAAAACTTGATCGACTGTGATAAAAATCAAAGTGCTTTGCATTCGGGTTGCAACGGTTCAGTCATCACTTCTCATATCGTTGAATCTAACAAAACATTATCATCATTAAATTATTTATTTAAGTTAGACAATCAGAGCGAGAGTAATAGTACAGATAAATACACCGTTCCAATTAAGCCAGCGACTACGAGTAAAGTAATTGATACGGACCTAATTACCTTTGCAGCATCGGCGTCAGTTATTTTTAATAATCAACCAGTTTCCGAAAATTCTTCAACTGAGAAAGTTACATATAATTCTGAATCAAGTGATCCGTATCAGTATTCAACTGAGCTGAATAATTTAGATACACAGACCAACTTCGAAATAAATGGAACCTACGAAGCTTCCGTCGAAGGCTTTTTATTTACTTACGAGTCTTCGGATAATGCTTCTACCCAAACTGAAATAAATTCCCCGTTTACAATTTACACAACATTAATCCAGACCGAGTCCGAGGCGCCTATAATTGAAAACGTGCCTCATGTGAAAGTTATCGTTAACGAAACCATGGGTTCGTTCAGAAACGTAAGTGAAGTTGAAGAAAGCGTGACGCTTAGCGAGCATACGTCAAATGCGCCCTTTACTCTAGTTTCTAATTATACTCTAACAACCCTTCCGAGTGTAACTAACGGGCCCCTGCAATCCACCGAGGGGTCCATGGACTTAAATAAAAGTGACATTCAATGGTTTAATCAAGTGTTTAATATAAGTTCGCAACCTATTACATCTAGTGTTAGTTCCTCTATGGCCTCTATTAATTCCACGGAAGACGCTATTTGGCCTGTTAAATTAGCTTCAGTCGTTGAAGGAGACATAATTCTTGGAGGACTTATGATGGTAAGTAAAAATTTAAAAAATGTTATATTTTTTAATATTTTATTTTATTTCAATTTAATTTAAAATTAAAGAACATACGAACGATCTGAGTAATGATAGTATCTCTGAATTTGCAAATCGGGCAAAAATATAAGTTTACGTAAAGAAAAATGCCAGATGTTTTGACGCTCTGTAAGAAAATTAATGAAAATTATCATTTTAACGAACACATCATTATTATTAAAGATCGAACTTGACTTATTAACCTATGATTGCCTACTTACTGCCGATAAAATCCTGTGAACCACCCATTATTTTGTCTCTGATTTGTCTGTTATTCTGTTGCCACTGGAATAAACACTAAATACACCTTAATTATGATTTGATATAGAACTCGCGTATTTTATTACCAAACGACAGTGTTGTATATTTATACACAGTTACGTGGTTTTATTAATAATGTCACATCACAAGGTTACTAAAATCCATAAACAATCTTTATTGTGTTAGGCTAACGGTCGCGTAAAAACCTCCGAGCTCGTAAATACATAATATATTAGCATCCATAAAAAAGAAAAAACATTCAATTACCAAGATAAAATAACTCCCTTGAGTTTGAACCTGAAAAAAACTTTATTAACTTTACGGCTAAAGGGAAAAATTACATTCTATCACACTGTCATAGCTGCCAACCCAGCTAAATGAATTGCAAAAAAAACTTTTTCGAAACAATGTTATTACTTACGACAAGGGTAAATTTAATTATAAATTACTTAAACTTACTTATTCGCCTTTTGGCTCATCCCCAACGGCTTTCTTTTTTAAGATTAAAATGAGTCACATAGTGTAAACGAATATTTATTGTCTGCCGAAACTTTTGTGCCCATCTTTGATAGGTTAACAAACAACATTCTCAAATACGTTAATCTTAAATTTTTTTTCACAATATTGGCCATAAAATACAATGTATCGCGGATAATGAGTTCATTTTTTATTTGAGTATCTCCTGACAAAAGGCAAACACATTTAACATACAAATGCTTTTAATAATTTACCTACAAGATAAAATATTATGCACCTACAGAATAATAGTAGGCAAATATGAATTTTGAAAATGCACGTTTACGTGAAACTATCAAAACCTTCGCTACCGATACGTTTCATATATTGAAACGTTATAATATTATAAACAGACCATTTTATAACGTGTTTAATATTAAATAAATTAATAGTTTCCTTGTATTTTGAAAAAATGTAGGTACATAATATGTAAACTTATCTGAGCAAATTCCAAATTCCAATTTTGTTATTCCAAAGTTCAATTGAAAATGAACATGTAATCAGCAGGTGAAAGTTGTTTTTTAATAGTTTGATATTTCAAAAGCCATGTAATCGTAATGGAAATTTCAATTTTTAATTTACAGTACAGTTGAAACCCTGAACTTTACACTTTTGACAAATTTAATGTCATTCGACAAGGTAAACTCTTATTGTCATATATTTTTTTTACGAAAGTTAGATTTTAAAAATATTGCTGTCTTATAATATATAAACATTTATTGTCATTTTTACAGTCTCCTTGATTTAATCTGTTTTTTTAATTACTTTAGTTTCTTAAACTTAATTATAACTACTCTTTTAGGCCAGACTCAACACATGAAATTCATATTATATGAAAAATGTGGCAAATTTCATTCTTCGAAACGATAATAAATAAATCCCCTGCGTCCTTATTATATCGTACAATTAAAAGTAGGGGCCCCAAGGGACCAAGGAACATAATTCGTCAGACAATTAAAATAGTATATTATTCTGAACTGACTTCATCAGGACAAACGGGTTGCAAATAGCTCTTTGGCTTCAACTTAATTCTAACTCTTGTTTCTTTAATAACACGAACAGTAATATTCTCCGTGATTAAAGTTTTTCTTTTATTTGAGAGATATAAATAAATTTCTTTGTCGGTCTCTGGGGTACCTAAATTCAGCCTTTCCCAAGCTAATTCTACTCTCCTTATTAGTTCCTTCAGCGCTCTTATTTCCTTTAGCCTACGTTGTTCCTTGTTCTTGTTCCTTTAGCAGTCTTGGTAACTTTAGCCTACTTGATTCTTTTAGCCCTGTTGGTACCTTTAGCCCTCTCGATTTCATAAGTTCTCTCGGTTCCTTTACCAATATATGGTTCCTTTAGTCTATAGGTTTTTTAAGCCGTTCTTGTTTCTTTGGCAGTCTTGGGAACTTTAGCCTTCTTGATTCCTTCAGCCCTCTTGGTACCTTTAGCCCTCTTGATTCCATAAGTTCTCTCGGTTCCTTTACCCATATTGGTTCCTTTAGTTTATAGGTTTCTTTAGCCCTCTTGGTTTGTCTTGGACAAAATTATTTGCAACAACTTATATAATCGAGTCTTATGGGCAAAATTAGTCAATTGTTTGGTCACTTTTCGAGTAATCTGTTATGGGCGTTTCTCTTTGCATTTATCGCTTATTCAATTATGTCAAATACTAATTATATCGCTTGCGTTATTTTCCTTATATTTTCAACATCTTTCCGTTCCAATTTAGGTGCTTTCAATTTCTGAACCTCTTTTGCATTTTTTATCTCGCATCCATTCTCGTATGTTTAGTAAAAAATCCTCTTTTCACACACAACGTTATGTAACTAAAATATCATGCTTTATCGTCTAAAAGCACTCGAACCAAGCTTTCGCCTTATATGTACCTCTATTAAAATTATTGTACAAAGCAATCACTTTGTGGTTTGACATATTTAATAAAATAAAATACTTTTGTTTTAAAACCACGAGTTTTTAATAATTTTTAGAACCGACCGGTTTCGCTTTACTCAAGCATCTTCAGGGTACAAATTATTACTAAACAAGAAGTCCAAATTTAGAGGGAGAAAACATGATATAAATATAACAAACACAGAAAAAGCATACAATACATTTACACAAGTATAAAAGACATGGAAAAAACCAAAGGATAATTATATAGACTAATGGATTATAATAATATATCTGGAGAAACAAAGCATAAACTGACATGGTGATAAGGAGAACTTTTTAGGGGTGTATTAGAAACAAACCTAATATTGGACTACTTGATATGTCTAAATGTTTATTGAGAATAGGACTTTTGATTTTCACAGCTTTTTTATTTCTAGTGCTTCTAATTTATTGAGTCTGTTACCATGCCCGTTTGTATGTAAAATATTAGCGCCGATGCTATGACAGAAAGTATGACCTGTACTAATCAGACGATTGGCAAATTCAGAGAAACCGTTATTATTGACACAGAAAAGATGCTCCTTAATCCTAATATTGACATTTTTCAATGACAATTTGACACAATTACAGTTGTTTAGAATATTAATATTATGATTTAAAATACTACAACAATATTTGCAGACATTGCAAATAATCATTTTTACCGGAACCGATTGTATGCTTCAGCGGGTTTCGTACTTAAATTATTTATAAAATGCCCGTTCATACACTGCCCTTGGGGCGCTATTTCACAAAAACAGCGCTACATAAATTATCCAAATATTATTATTATTACTATGGCGAAATATTTTTTTTTGCAAGTTATGCTTTCAAATATCAAGATTAATTGTTTGTTTGCGCACAATTTATTCATATTCGTATTCTATTCTATACACGTGCGCAAACGAACAAAAAATCTTCTTAATATTTTAGAGCGTATCTTACATAAAGTAAATTTTCCTAAAATAATTAAATAAGCACCGTATATATTATGCACTAGCATTTTACGAATAATTTTAAGTAAAATATCAAAATTTCTTTTTATTAAATCATAAATCTTCGTTCTTGGTAGAAGCGATATATTAAAGGTTTAGGTAATGTACGTTATTATCTACGCGTTCATAGATTGCATAGATTTAATTGTTTAAAGGAAGATTTTGAATTAAATGTTCAGTCCCAATGAGAACACATAAAAACTCAATTCTTTTAAGAGAAGTATACAAATACAATATTGGATTGAATCACCTAAACGATATTGTATTTGTATGATTTCTTGAAAAAAATAAGTTTTTATATTGACTAAACTATGTATGTTTTCATATTACGTATTCACGGGCGCAAACAAATAGTTGGTATTAATATTTTAAAGCCTTGATTGCAAAAATGTATTTTCATAAAATAATTGAAGAAGCGCCAACTATAGACGCGTAGATTAAAACGTACGTTACGTTTAACTACAAGCAAGGACTTAATATCGACCCACAAAACATTATGACAACTTCAACTCACACCACAATTTATAGAATTCAATTGTATTTTGGCAAAACAAATGTAAATTTCAGTACTTAAAAGAAAAAAATAATTTCTTTTTATTCGTTAAAATTCTTATGAAAAAAATTCTTTCTTTAAAATCCATCCAATTATTTCTGGTTTGGGGGAGGAAACAATTCTTTTTTTTTTCCACTTTATTTTTATTTTTTGACCGTTATCGGTTTCAGTCTATCAGGACTATCCACCAACGTTATTTACTACCCCCGATTCGCTCTCCGAGGAATTGAGTAACTTTACTTGAATAACTTATTTCAAGGACAAACTGTACCGATCTTAAGATGGCCGTGATAGGCTGAAACTATGACAGGGGTGGTTGGTTAATCCAATAAATGGTTATCGGGGCGGCGGTAGGCATACCCGTATCAGAAATAATTGTATTAAAAAAACATATTCTTTTTTTCCAATTTGTTGGTCAGGTCTTTTTAATTGTAATGTGATCCCGTTCCCTACTTTAAGGTCCACTCCCGCGAAGACACGGTGACCTGCGGCCCCATCATGCCCCAAGGAGGCATCCAGGCCCTGGAGGCCATGTTGTACACGCTGGACCGCCTCAACTCTGACCCAGGCTTCATGCCGAATGTGACCCTGGGCGCTCATATTCTGGACGACTGCGACAAGGACACTTATGGACTGGAGATGGCGGTGGACTTTATCAAGGGTGAGTGGATTTTATTCTCTACAGAATTTATTATTTCGAATTGGTGTGAATTTTGCGGTGAAAGTACGTTTATTTGAAAACATTAAAGTTGACATCAACAAATTTACGCTAAAAATTCGTGTACTATTAGTTTGATGAATGCGTATTCATTCCAGAGTGATTTTATGGGGTGTGTAACACAGAATTAAATGTCCTTAAAGATGACTGTGTGTGTTTGTTTTTTATAAAAAATCAACAGTGTTATACTTTAAATAATAAGGTTCTGTCTTTGTCTGTCTTGAAGCCAGGGCAAGGCCGGCGACTTATTAAATAAATGCAAATCATTTTCTAGAGCACGTCGATTTATAATATTGTTATCGCTGTTAAATAATTTTAATTCGTCAAAGCAATTGGCACTGTGTATTAGTCGTCTATCCAAACAAACATATATTATCATTATAAAGCACGATAATTAAGTGTTTTTGTTTCTGCAAATACGTAGCTTATTTGAAAAAGACATACCTAATAAATGATTCAAACGACTACAAATCGTGTTTGTAGAACCGGACTAATCCGGACGGATAAGAAGAACTTTCTAACAAATCTATTTGCATAATATGTCTTATTTGGATAAAACTTTGCTAACAAATGGACAAACACTGTGTTGATAAACAAATATCCCAATCTTGAAGGAAATTAGCTAATATAAAGATTCATGCTGGAATTCGCGATCAAAACTTCTTGCAACATCTAATATTACGAATAATAATGATTTGTTATCTAGGAGTTGAGTCAAGTTTTAATCTGATTACAAAGAAGACAGAGAACCCGCATCTAACTTGGCAATTTCCGAAGTTTCTACCCATTATTTTCATTAGCGAGACTAGATAACGAACCATGAGAATATATAATTCATACTGGAGAGATGAGATGAAAGCCGGTTGCTTCTAACAATGTGGAAAAGTGCTGAAGGCTCATTTACATGCTTATTAATGTCGTATATCACCAATGGCGTTGAGATAAAGCACTTAATGAGTTTTTAACGAGAGCTTTCGAACAAGGAAACAATCTCTTTTGTTAATTTTGGCATTGATAATATTTTCAAAGTGTATCGTAAAAACTACCCGTTAAAGCTTCCCCACGTGATGCATAGATGGCATTAAACATTTTTCTTGAATTTGTTTTTCTTAATTTTCTATGGTTTTTTTTTCTTTTGCTGAAATAAATTCAAAGTATAATTAAATGCAGCACGAATAATTAAGACATTTAAAAATATTAATTTTGTATTATGATAACCATAATAATGTTCGCTGCCTGCCATCTATCGTGAAAGCCACAAACAAACTGGAACGCATTGGTGATGTGCTCGGAAAAGGTTTCCCAACTGTGGAAATTTGTCCCTTCTGGTGGAAATGGAAACTAAAGTCCTTGCCTTATTGAATATATAATACGGTTTGCGTCTTTGCTTCGTTTTCACGAAGAAATGGGATGTTAAGAAAAGGGTTCCTGTTAATTTTGCTTTTCAGCTGAAGATGGCGAAGGTATGATATTGGTGTTCAAAAAAACATTATACTTTTAAACGTTCTAGATATTAGTAACAGAAAAATCATTTTAAGGAGACTTATGTAGTGGTGTGCTAGATAGATCGAAAAATAATTTTACGCAATAATTATTTTGTTAGGAAGGTGAAAAATGGAAAAAAAAAATGTTTTTTTTTTTTAGAAGTGAATCACAACTCTAATTTTAGCGGAATTGATAAACGTCGCGCGTCGCTAACGGCCGCTGTTCCCAATCCTAATAATCAAATTCTAAGCGAATCACCACTGCACTACGTAATTCCAACACACAATAATTGCTTAAGCAAGCCGCTTAGTCTAAGCCAGCCGGACAGCTGGATTAGCTATATAAGCAATATGTAAGGAAAAAGTTAGTTACAAAAAGTGTCGACAGAGTGAAAAAATACCGCGAATCAATGATCAAATGTTACTCTGACAATCGACAGTCGCGCTCCTTTCAGTTTTTTGTGTTGCATTTGTCATTATCGTTTTAAAATGGATAGAGAAGTTTTAGACATTTTAGATATTCTAGATATTGCGGAATGGGCCGAAGTAATTGATTAAAACATCGGGTTATACAGGCGGCGACAGGGTGTGGATGTCAATTACATCGAACTATTTATTTATTTATTAATTTACGGACAATATGTCCATTAAAACCATAATATTGACACGAATAAGAAAACATAGATGACAGTGAATGGAGAGTACATGTATGTGAAGGGCAAAGACAATGTAAAATAGAAAAAGTACATATAGAAAATAACTACAAATGAATTAAATGACAAAGAATTTTTTGACCGTTTTCGTATGACGAAAACGTGTTTTTTGTATATTTTGAACCTAATTGAGGAGAATTTAACTTATGCAAGCGAAAGGTAAGTTTTTATTTAGGCAAGTGTCATTTTTGCGATGAATGTGCGAAATATTTTGCCCTTACCTCATGTCAGATCTGAAAACCTTTCTATTCTATCAATTTAATGTTATTCTTCGCACGCTTTGTTTGGGTTTGTTTTGCTGTCGCACGGAGAAAAAACTTACGTCGATCTGCCAAATCAAATGGGGAGTCCCGATTGTGGCATCACGTTCAAGTTGTCACTTTATTTTTAATATATTATATACGTTAGTTTAAAAAAAATGAAAAACCAGTTTATGAATAACGTTATTTAAAAGAAGTAATGTGTATTAATAAGAGCTACAATAATTAACTCTTTAATATTAATTTAACGTAGAAAGTTTTTAATTTGATGTCATTTTATTGTCTATGGTAATGTGCGATAGTGTGTGGGGCTACTTAAGATTTTCAAAGATAAAATGATTGGGAACAACGCAAATCGAACGTTTCCTACAAAATGCTTAAAAATCGCTTGGCTGAGCAAAAACAAAGATTTGAACTTAGATAACGATTAAAAAGTTGGGAACAGCGGCCGTAAGTGTCTATAAGTGTATAATGCGTCGCTAAGTGTATCTTTGTACATTTTCGGAGAAAGGTGAGACTGCTACCAAGTGTTCAAAATAAGTTCGAGAAATATTTTGAAACTTTCGTTACTGTCACTGTACTGTAGATTTGTTTGCTTCCAATAAAATAATTTTTTTCTGTGAACCCTGTTTAGTGCTAAAATTTTTCAGAGTTAATTATAAAAAAAAAAATACCTGATAGCCGCTGCAGCTATACGACGATGAGGGCTGTTTATTGCTCGGGTTAAATAGGGAATTCTCGTGCATTTTGTAAATAATTTATTTCAATAAAGATAATTATTTTATTATGTGCGTTTTTTTTTCTTTTTTTTTTTAATTGCATTTTCAATTTTTTGAAGTGTTTTAAAAATTGCGTGCTATTTCGGCTCTGAAAACGGTCATGCGCCATTTTGACCGCTACATCACAAGTGCTACGTCACACGTTTGCCGCTGCCGCCGCCATCGGTTTGCAGGATCTACTCGGGCCGGTCAACAGTGACGTCATCGTTCGCCCTTGAACGCTTGATCAATCACCGGGCGTTTTTAGCTGCATTGAAATATTTCGTTCGCGCCTGTATTTAAAGTCATTATAACTTTAATAAATGATTTTTGAAAATTATAAAAACTATGTATTCTTGTGTCTGAAGTGTTTCTACATGTGAATAATTAATAATAAGTGATTTTTTGGTGTGAAGAGAAATCCCTATTCTTTCCTCATAATAATATTCATGCGAGATTTTTTTACACTGGCACATTGTTCCAAACCTCAAAACGCGGCCATTTTCGTATTTCATGGTTTGTTGCTAATTTTACGTCTCTTCAGATTTATAAAGTCTGCATTGAATTATATAAAAATCTGGCCAATTCGACTGTGCGTCCTGTGTTTGTTTGGTAAATCGATATTTCGATTTAAAATATTTTTCTTATAGTGATGCATATGGGTATTTTTATTTTTTTTAATATATTTTCATTCGACATTTGTCAAATAAACCAGATTGTTAACAAAGTCCGTCTTGCTACGATCATAATACGTTAATATTCCGGGGTTTAGGGCCGTTTAAAAATCTGTTTACTATAAATTCTATCGTATACCGGCCGATATATGCAGTACGCATGCACGTGATTATGAGGACCATTTTCTACTGACCTGTTATTATTCACCCGTTTTACATCTTATGAGAAAGATGGTCTTTGTTTGCAATATCTGTATTTCTAAATGACATAGTAACTGTGTTACATGGATGAAATGATATTAAAGATAATTTTGCTTAGGCAGGTTTATAAGTTGCGGATATTGTAATTTTTGAATAGCGTTAAAAAAACGCCTAATATTTCACTCCATCCCAATTTTTAAAATAATTATTTTATATGGAACCAAAAATAAAACAATAATTGCCGTCGTTATATGTGTGTATAATAAAACGTGATTTAAAAATGTATGTATTTTATTTGAGACACAAACAAGAAATTTGAAGTATATTCTTGTGGGTAGTATAAAATAAATTAATAAACAAACATAAATGTCCCCAGACTAATATGTCTGCAGCAATCACATTTGCACATTCTCAGAAGCAAACACAACAAAATCAGTATTTAAAATAACAAAAATTAAAAGGTATCATAATTTTAAAAATATGTTTAAATTAGTTATATAATAGAAAGTATCAAACCATCAGAAGTCAAAAAAAAAAGTTTTTTTTTTAGGTACAGAAATCGTGGAGACATCTATCAAAACAAGTTAAATTATTTTAGAAAATATCTATGCTAGTATGTGTTTTAGCAAGACTAAGTTACTATCTACTTGATTATTCACAATTTTGTAAAGCATTAAGAGGTCATTTATGTTTCGTCTTTTAACTAGACTCTCTAATATGAAATATGTAAGTCTTTATTTCCCACAAAGCGTTAAATAATACAGTTTATTAAAAAAACTCCATGATTGAGCGATTTTAAAAACTTTAGCTGTTGTCTTTAATTTTATTGTCGGTTCGTAAAAAGAAAAAAAGTCTTTAATCTGCCTTCAAAAAGAGAAAATCTATTTGAAATTGGATATCAAACTGAAATATGTTGATGGCATGATATTATTTTGTCCAGTCTTGAGGAATTTAAGAGATTCAAAATTTTTAAATTTTATTGAACTGTGTTATGGATTTGCACAAGAAAATTGAAAAAATAACGACAATATAAGCACTAACCTAAACCTTAACCTAACTAACTTAACAATATCTATTATTTTTATTTGTATCCTAGCCACAGACATATGAATATATAGACTAGAAATTAAAGGTGAGGGGTAAAATCAACTGTTGAAGAACGAAGGGGGTAAAGCTGACTGTGATTCGTCAATAAATCAATCTGACAGTATATAGGCATCTCGCATTATAATATCACCATTTAGTTCTTAAAAGTAAAATCTGCTTTTGAATGAATAGACATTTTTACATGGGAGCGCAAATTACTAGCCACGTTATGAACAAATTTGCGAAGTCCAAATTCGGCAAAAAAAAATTTCTTCTATTTTCAGAGTCGAATATTTTGTTTACGTATTTAGTTAATACACTTTTATAAGTGTTCATAATTTACTTCCCAGTAACAACGATGCGCACACTTGAGAATCGCTACATTCGACCAATGTTGGCTCGATGTGATAGTGTATGTTTCTACAACTGATTCATATTATACGACGTGAATAAGCTTAAAATGATGCTTACATATGGAATGTAATACGACAATTCGGTTTATTCTCTTTTTCACATCTATTTTTACAATTTTTCATATCACAAGCCACTATTTTGCCGTGTTATTTCATAAAATGCCTCGACCATAGCTCGACGCTAGTTCGAACAAGAATTATGACGTCACATTCTCAAGATTCACGGGAAGCCATACGCGAGCCCACCCGGCTCCAATGGAACCGGTATGGAAAGTGGGGAATAATACGCTTTTAATCACTTAGGGCAGGTCTACTAATATTCATATGTCTATGATCCTAGCTTATTTTTATTTTTACAAGATTCACCTACTTCAACTCCTTTCCTGTATGTGATCATCTACCTAATATTAAATATTCAAAATTGGTTATTTATGAAGGGAAGGAACTATTTTAAAAAATGCCGGACATCATTAAATTAAGTTCATTTACTTTATTATTCTTTTTTTTTCATAAAAATCTGTTTAAAATTTCTTTTTCAAATAATTATTTAATTTATCTTTATTTTCAGTTAAAGTAGGTATTACATATTTTAAAAATACATTTCATTTCAAAAAATATCTATTAAAACATGAACATGTATTACGTTTGTATAATTATACACAAATTTAGACTACCATAATACGGACATGTGTCTAGTGTGGTAGTCGAAAAGCATGTAAAAAACTGTATTCAAATATATTTTATGAATAAAGAAAAAAAAAGCAATCATTGCCACAATGCATAATTATTATCTGATCCGACGTTAAGTGATGTGAGATTTAAGCCTCCGCATACCCAATCTTTTACGGATTTACAACAAGTTTCTCGTAAACTCTTAAAGTTTTTAAGTTCCAAAAATATATAGGTACGTTTTTTTCTTGAAGATACTGTCTATACATGTGTTACGCCGAAACGTTAACTATATGAAATTCCCTCGTTAGAAAAAAATCGCAAATTAAGATCCGATAATTATTAAAAACATTTTTTTTTGTTTTATTTAATATATTATTGCCATGAAAAAATTCACAGTGTATCTTTAAATGCAAATAAAGCATGTTTCCAGAGATTTTGAAGCTGTTTCAAAAGAGTCCTTTTTTATAATATATTTTCGTTTTATAATATAAGAAGACTCCTTCTAACATTCGCATTTACATATATCTCTTTTAGACCATCTTTGAACGCTTACTACGGTGTTTTAACATCAAAATATTACGAAAAAGTCCGTCTAACGTCGGAGTTATTTACGACGCGCGCGTCGCTAGGGAACGGTACGGTTATATCGTATACATACATTACACATAAGTATTCAGGAGAAAAATAATTTAATATAAAAGGATTTTCTAATATGTCTGCATAATTATTAATACTTTAATATATAAAATCCAAAACAATATACATAAAACGAGATAAGAGTAATGAACCCTTCAGTCTTTTCAACACTTTTGTTTTGTTTGCAATGTTTTCTGTGTATTTCAAATGTTCTATATACATCTTATTTTTAAATTATTAGTAAAAACAAATACTGTTTTAGAAACAAGATAAAAGTATTGAGCGAACCCACACATTCAGAATTTGGAATTCTTCAAGGAACAGTCCTAGGTCCAATATAATTTATCATTTATGTAAATGAAATGCTATTGATTCCAAAAAACTGGAAAAATAATATCTTTTTTCGACGACACAGTCTTAATTGTACAAAATAAACTTGGGAAGAAACATATCGAAGCGCAAATATAGAAATAAAACTGGTTAACACAATGGATGGGTGACAATTACCCATCCTTAATCTCGGACAAAACTTATTGCATAAAATTTACACTGACAAACAAAAACTTAATAAATTCGAAAATTACTATTCATAATGCATCAAAAATTTATTATGACAATTGCAACTTACCAAAATGCTCAATATTGACAAAGAAGAATTAAATACTTAGGCGTACCTACTAATAGATGAACTATGAAGAATACGTAAACTTTACTACATTTTCATCAAACTTAGAAATATCCTTCAAAAACCAATGTTACATAAGGGTTACTATGCGCTAGCCCGATCAATTCTCCAACACGGAATGATAGGGAGGAGCATATAAAACTATCTGGAAGTATTCCAAAGAAGACTCATTAAAATAATTTAAAAAAAAACCGTTTGATTATTCGACTCGTGTATTATTCCAAAAATTTAAAATTAAACAGAATCTATCAAAAAAATGCTTAAAATACACATTAGTTCAGACTAATTTTGTTGTTTTGTTGATTATTGTAAAAAAAAACAGTGATATAAATATTTGTACGCATTCACACAGATTAAAAAAATGTTTTCTGTACAAAATATTTTTTTTATTTTTGCAATATTTAGCCTATAGACATCTGTTATTCTGTACACATATGCTCGTATATATATTTTAAATGAAAATTATCTTTCTTGTGTATGCATTTAAAATAAATACGATTATTTTATGATAAAATATTAATATCAAACGTGAAAAATGTTGTCAAAGCGCTAACCACATTTTTACTTAATTTTTTACTCCAATCGTATAAAAATTGAGGGAATTCGATATTTCGAAAGCACATTCGTTTTGTTTGGGGAGTTTATGTGAAAACTGCAACTTTTCTTTTATCTCGTTCATATAAATAATTATTCGTTCAAATAAAGAATAGAACAAGAAGTGCCTTGTGGTGGTCTTTCGAGAATTTTTGCCCAATTTAGGTCTATATTTCTACACTTTGTTTTCTAAATTCAAATGGGATGAAGATCTACGATTTCAGGCGAGTGTAAGTGAGAAAAAACTCTGGGTGGATGGGCTAAATGGAAAATTTGTTTCTATTCAAATTTGAATGGAAGGCAATTTTAGTGTTCAATTCTTTATTCTATTTTTAATACCTATACAAATGCCATTTTTATTTATAAGTTCAATTTTATTCTAAAGTGATTTAACCACCAAAGTAAGTGGTGTTATGTACTTTTACTATATTATTTAATTAGTACTGTTCCTCAAAATATTAATATTGAAACAAATAAAACTGCTTACTGCTATTTAAAGCCAGCAAATATATCTAGATTTCACCGTTTATCCTTTATATATTCTTACGTTCTATAAATTTGGCACATTATGGCAAGCGATAGCTCAAAACATTTTTGCAAACTTTGCATAATATGCAAAATAATATAATTTATTGTGGACATTTATAATAAGCCTTCAAAAAGATACATCATACACTAAAAGCTTCAATTTCCACGTTAACCAACCAATTGGTCGCCTCAATCAGCATCGTTGACTTAAAAATTGTCAAATTATTATTATTTAATAAACGAAAATAATATCTGTTTCTCCGCAGTAATCTGTCATTCATGAGATCATCATCAATAATTTTTGCTTTATTATGCCTTGTCAAACTTCCCCCTTCCTTATTCTTCTTTCCTTCTCGCTAATGAAGGGAAAGTTTAATGGTGTCGGAAACGTTAGCCAAAGGAGAAAGCGTATCAATGCAAATAACCTTAAAATTAATCACGGTAATACTTTTGGCCGTGAAAATCTCAAAGTCACATCTGCCATCAATTTATTTGAAGACATGTCAATATGCATCATTAAGCTACAATCTAATGAAGATTCTGTTCTGAGTGACTAAATAACTTTACACGTGGCATACTTAATACAAGTGACCATTATTTCGTGGGCGGGTGAATTACGAATCGCTCGCCCGTACCCTCGCTCCCCGCCCCGCGAGACGGGTCGCAGATGGCGAGGATAATGACATTGTAATTCGATTTGGTCCCGCAAGGTGTTCACTCTGATTTTCATCTCGCTAACAAGTAAATAAAAGCGTCGAATTGACATGCAATCTAATTTACGCCGGCTGCGGCTGGCTAGGGAGGTATCTATTTATGTTTTCTTTTTTCACGAGAAAAAACAGGCGGCTTCGTAGCCCACACTATGTTTACACGTAATAGTGCTTACCTTGTTATGATAATAATATGAACAGAATTTCTCACGAACACTGAAAAACAAGTTTTTTCGAAAATTTGACAACCTCAAAAATACCTTCCGTGCCTCACTGTCACACATCAGGGTAGGTACCAACACTCCATTGTAGACTGATAGCTTCGCTTCTTTGAACATGTTTTCGCTAGCGCCAACCGCACTCAGTCCTCCATTAATGGAGTTTCCATTTACATTAAGAACCATTTCGTTTAAATTGTTTATTTTCCACTTTCAAGTTTCGAATGCAACACACTTAGTTGGGCTTATCTAGTATATAGGTTAATCTTGCCAAATTTATAAAATAATATTATAGTGAATTCACGTAATATTATAATCCCTATGTAACTGATATTACAACTACTCACCACGGTTAATATAACGTGATTGCCAGAGTACACGGCAAACAATACTATCAATCACTGTGGACTGTCTAATGTCATCTGTAATCATCAATAAATTGTATCTTAGCATTTGAATACAATGACGGAGTATGTTAGTGATGTTATTTACATCTCTAGATATTAGCCTCTGGGGAATATAATGTCATAATCTATTACTCAATAGTAAATTGGTTACGTAGAAAATGTTGTCGCCGTTAATCAAATTACAAATATTACGGTGAGATTTAGACTATACAAATTATTAAAACAGTAGTTACCATCAATTAGATTGCCAAGATTATTCCATTACAAAAAGTTTATTTATGGTCAAAACTTATGGAAAACAGGAAAAGGTCATTCAGTAGTGGCTATTTATGCTTAGCTATATTTCTTTTTATTGAGTTCATTCATATAATGTGTTAATTGTCAATTGAGGCTGAACGCTAGAATATTGTTTACCAGTTATTTTTAATAAACTAAAAAATAACTTTGCAATTGAGTCAAATTAGAAACCTAAGACTAAATAAAAAAGTGGATAATAAAAAAGAAATTCAATGTATTTAATTTTTAATTAATTATCAATCCACAAAAATACACGGAGAAAACTACATAATGTGAAATATTGTTATTTTATTAAAAAATCCTGTCTAATTTTTCGTTTTCCTGTTAAAAACGGGAACAGGGGCCTATAACTAATGATTTCACAAATTTCATAAAAAACAATCAATGTAAAGCACGAATATGTTATGGGGAAGTCGGAACACGTGTTCTTCAAAACAATAATATTTTCGCATCACATCCATTATATTTATTTGGACAAGGACTGTTGCATAAACAGGTGCT
The DNA here is from genome assembly GCF_061612785.1 of Hesperophylax consimilis. Lineage (NCBI taxonomy): Eukaryota > Metazoa > Arthropoda > Insecta > Trichoptera > Limnephilidae > Hesperophylax > Hesperophylax consimilis. The sequence goes on from NC_142845.1 coordinate 9,147,211, forward strand.
CAGATATATTCTGAATGACTAATTGTTAATTTACTCACGCAGTTACTTTTTTAACAGTATAGTTTAGGCACAATTCTGCTCCTTATTCTTATTAATTAAGACATAATGTGAAGGTAGAACCGGCAGGCAAGCCGCCATGTCATACTGGACAACCTCTTTTTAATTCATAATATGTATTAACTATCGTGTTATTATTAAATTGAATAAAAAAATCACATCAAATTTTATGAACAGATCTCCTTGAAAATGTTCTTTTTTTTATATTTGGACACCAAAATGAAAATCTATACAAATAACACTAACCTTATTTTATCAAACAATTGTTTATAATTTTATTTAATAAAGAAATGCTATTTTACAAAATATTATATTATTCAAAACAATACAAAATTATTATATAGGTAAACTCAATTGTGTGATAGTTAATAATGTAGGGGAGAGCATTTAAATTTTTATTGTCATTTTTAAACTTTATTTTTGTAATTTATGTGGTTAAATTTTAATTATAATTTTAAATTTTTTTACTATTAATTTTAATTTTAATTTTAATTTTAATTTTAATTTTAATTTTAATTTTAATTTTAATTTTAATTTTAATTTTAATTTTAATTTTAAATTTAAATTTAAATTTAATTTTTTTAAACTTCCGATTTAGTTGTCCGGGTTAAGTCTTCCCCAAAGGAAAAACTTAACCCTTCCACTCACTTTTCCACAAATGATCAGCTAGTCAATCAACACTATGTAAGTGCATTATATAAGTAAAATAAATACAAAACAATACAAGAACAACAACACGTCAAATCACCAGATATCAAATGGGAAAAAAAATTCACCGTCTCCAGATATTTTCATATCAGAGGGTTCGGCTCGGTAGAACTTCTAACAGGGCCTATAAATCCTACTGATCCCTCAACATAAATATTTAAAAAATCTTTTGTTATCCTACATGTATTCAAAATGACAGACTTTTGCATCTTTATATATAAATTTTTTGATAGATCTAATACGCCTAAATTTTTAATTAGAGAGCTAGGTATAATGCCAGTAGCCGAAATAACGAATGGTAATATTTTTATAGTCTGAGAATGCCAAATTCTTTTTATTTCATTTCCTAAATCTGTGTATTTTCTTATTTTTTCACTAACAGATTTTTGAATATTACAGGAATTTGGAATAGCAACATCAATGATATAAGTTATTTTTTTAATTTTGTCATGTAAAACTATATCGGGTCTATTATGACTAATCGCTCGGTCTGTTAGTATAGTTTTATCATAATATATTTTATAAAATTCGTTTTCTAAAAATGAATTTGGTTCGTATTCATAATATGGTACTACATTACGGCAGTCAATCAAGTTATGTTTAATTACCAAATTTTGGTGAATTATTTTTAAAACTTGATAAATTATTAAAATATTTTTAAAATTTTAATTTTAATTTTAATTTTAATTTTAATTTTAATTTTAATTTTAATTTTAATTTTAATTTTAATTTTAATTTTAATTTTAATTTTAATTTTAATTTTAATTTTAATTTTAATTTAAATTTAAATTTAAATTTAAATTTAAATTTAAATTTTAATTTTAATTATAATTTTAATTTTAATTTTAATTTTAATTTTAATTTTAATTTCCATTTTTGATTAATTTTAACTTTAATTTTAATTTTAATTTTAATTTTAATTTTAATTTTAATTTTAATTTTAATTTTAATTTTAATTTTAATTTTAATTTTAATTTTAATTTTAATTTTAATTTTAATTTTAATTTTAATTTTAATTTTAATTTTAATTTTAATTTTAATTTTAATTTTAATTTTAATTTTAATTTTAATTTTAATTTTAATTTTAATTTTAATTTTAATTTTAATTTTAATTTTAATTTTAATTTTAATTTTAATTTTAATTTTAATTTTAATTTTAATTTTTTTAACTTCCGATTTTATTGTCCGGGTTAAATCTTCCCCATAGGAAAAACTAAACCCTTTTACTCATTTTTCCACAAATGATCATCTAGTCAATCAACACTATATATGTAAGTGCATTATATAAGCATAATAAATACAAAACAATGCAAGAACAACACGTCAACTCACCAGAGGTCAAATGGGAAAATAATTCACCGACTCCAGATATTTTCATATTAGAGGGTTCGGCTCGGTAGAACTTCTTTCAGGGCCTATAAATCCTACCGATCCCTGAACATAAATATTTAAAAAATCTTTTGTTGTCCTACATGTATTCAAAATGACCGACTTTTGCATCTTTATATGTACATTTTTTGATAGATCTAATACGCTTAAATTTTTAATGAGAGAGCTAGGTATAATGCCAGTAGCCGAAATAACGAATGGTAATATTTTTATAGTTTGAGAATGCCAAATATTTTAATTTTGATTTTGTTTATTTTTTTACGTTATGTTATTATTCTAGTGGTTACGCTATAATATAACCTTTGTATGACTAAACAATAAATTGTAATGTCGATGGCTTAGAGTTAAAATATTGGGCATAAAACTTTGGTTGAAAATTGGTTAAGTAATGATATTAACAAAATATAGCCCATAGTAAATATAGTGAAATCTCAATCTGCCATATTACATGAAATGCATTAAAACAGGGAAACAATAAAATAAGTAAAAAATTATAAAAATGGAAATAAGGTAAAACAAAGAGAAAAACAATATTAGGCAGGTACCCAAACATAAAATTAAAATATAAATCAAAAATAAAATAGTCATATAAATAGTTAATACAATAAAAACAATTAGATTAAATTAAATTAAACCGTCCATCAGGGAGGTCGCTGCATCATCTGCATCCATCGCTCATTGAGTGGGGAACTGAGCCACTCGGATGCAGCCACAACGAAGATGTTGGTTGACTTCCGAGTCCTACCCCAGAAGCTGGCTAGTCGGTGGCGAAGTAAGGCGGGGAATGAGTGCACCCTCCCTTCAGTAAACATTGTTGAGGTACTGCAGAACCTCGGTAGTTGCATGAGCTGCCTGTATGCATTATTGTAGGACACCCTCAACTTGTCCCATTGCGCTGCTAGGTATTGTGTCCACAGCTCAGATGTGTACCTACAGTACAGTGCAGTGAAGAATGACTTGAAAAGTAATTTTCTGACATCATCGCTACAGTGGTAGAAACGCCTTGAGAGCATTCCGGCCCGTATATTGAATGCTATTCTTTGTCGTTTCATATCTTCTATATCCTTCATATCTTCGGTTGGGATATGTCCCAGATATTTAACCTGCGAGGCTACAAGTAGTTTTTTTCCGTCTTAACAGATTGGAGGAATATTTATTGGCTCCTTGTTGTATTTAAAAACCACGATTAGTGACTTTTTTGCAGTGTACAGCAGGTTATGTGAGATTCCATACTCTTCGCATATTTGCACAAGTGGTCTCATCGCTTTAATCGAAGACGCCAACAGCACCATGTCATCTGCGTAATTGATGTTGTTACTGCCTTGACCGCAGATATGACAACCAATTCGTGTATCATTCAGTTCTTGTAAGAGGTCATTAATGTACACATTAAATAGAATAGGAGACATATTACCCCCTTGCCTGACTCCGCTTTTTAGGAATAAGGGTCTTGAAGAAACTCCTGCCCATTGAACGTAATTTTTCTGCTGTCCGTACCAAATAGCCAACATATTAACCACTGCTGCTGGGACATCTTGTTTTATGAGTTTTTCCCATAAAAATTTATGAGATACACGGTCAAAGGCCTTGCTTAGGTCGAGAAAACACCCATAAACGGCGGTTTTTCTTTTTTGTAGTATTCTATTGTTTTTTTAACTCCATAGATGGACATATCGTTTGATGAGGCGCTTTTCAAGCCAAATTGGTTATCTAGGGTAAATAGCTTGTCTTTAACTAGCGTGAATAGAATTTTTTCAAATAGTCTAATATCTATATATTGTATCTCCACTATATATAAACACATATTTTTATGAAAAAAATATAGTTTATGCTAAACCAAAATATTTTTTTTACAGTTACTGTAAAATGTTACAAAAATAATGTTTTCATATCACATAAAATAATGTTATCAAGTTTGCAAATCTTCAAACACAGTTTTCTAAATATTGTGTGTTATGGAGACAAATCATTTTAACTCTAAGACATCGATTTGTAAAATTTATTAAAAGGCATCAAAAAATAAAAAAAGTAATTAGGATTAGTATGGTTGATATTAATTATTTAGCTCATGATGCAAATGGAATTGAAATCTTAAATTATTTTAGTTTACCTTGATTTTTTTAAGACATTAATATCATTTGTACAAAAGCTCACCGCTTACTGAGAGTGTATTAAGTGAAATAAACGAACAAATACTCTGTATGTGTTTAGATGTATTAATTTTTTTTTCTTTATTTTGGCTTTCACCCATTAGGGGTAATCTTGGCCATACACAATTAACATTTTTCTTATTAACAAATAAAACAAATTATAGAATAACATTTATTACACATCATAAACATAACATAACGTAACATAAATAAACCAAACATAACATAAACACAACATAACATAAACATAACATAACATACTTAACAAAAACGATACAGAGCTGGTAATAGTAGGTTATCACAAAATTATAAAAATAGGAACCTGTGTACAATATAAGTGGGGGCTTTTTGTTATTTAACCAAATATTTTTCTAAAATTTGTAGCGTTTTTTTTAAACAAAACTATGAAATTGGCAATCTTACAAACAAACATAACATAAGGGAGTAAAGAAATGTGATTATAAAACATAAAGATAAACATAACACAAACATATCATGAACATATCATAAACATATCATAACATAACATACACATAACATGAACATAACATATCATAAACATAAACATAACATAAACATAACTTAACAAAAACAATACAGAGCTGGTTATAATAGGTAATTACTAAATTATAAAAATAGGAACCTGTGCGCAATAGTAGTGGGCGTTTTTTGTTATTTAAAAGAACAGATTTTTCCAAAATTAGAAGCATTATTTTTTTTAAAAACACCATTATGAAATAAATATAAACAAATACCATAAAAAAATCAAGAAAAAATATACAAAAATCTTATAAAAAATATAAAAAAATCTAATTGATAAACAAATAATACTATCGTATACCCATAGCAATATATTTCAGTGTGAGTTCTACATCACTAAGAGGTTTACACCATTATTCCATCGTCGCTGTCAATAGAATGTTTACTGCCGACACTCTTATGTCTAGGAGCGGGCAAGGAAACGTGTTTCTCCAACGCTATCCTGTTTAGTGTTCTATAGGTAAGTACTACGGCTATTTATAATGGGATGTTCAAATTCCAACGCGAGAAAAACTCAGTCAGATTTGTCAATTCGAACGTTAAATTTATTATTATGTCGATTTTTTAGTTTATTAAAAATCAGAATACAATTAGAAAATTGTGCAATTTTTACAAAACTTCTAACATAATGTTACTTAAGTGCGACTCAAGTTTTGTATAGTTTAGTTTGAGTCCACTCCATACCGAAAGTACTGTGTAAAATAATTTCCTTCGGTGTCAATGTAATCTTTGGGGATGCTGAGTATAGGGTATTTTTAAGAAGATGATGGCGAGGAAGTTGGGAAGGAAAAGGTACGAGTGATGTGTAGGAATCTGGTGATCAGTCTATATAGAAGTGAAGTTTGAATCCATCTCTCCCACTCCCTCGAATTTAGGTTAAAAGATTCTGGCTGGAGAGGTCATGGGGTTTTCCTTAACTGGCCCACCACGCAACTGGTGTGCAGAAGCATCCTTCTAAGACACCAAAAGTAGCAAACAATTTTGAGTGACCTATGGCAGTGGTGTTGGTTATGCAATGAATGCTTCCCGACCCTTAAAATTGTTGTTCGTGTCATCCAAGATTAAAAATGTGTTAATTTTATAGTTAATTGTTTCGCCATCCCAGTATTACAATAAAACTAGGTCATAGGCAACCCAACATGATTTTTCATCAAAAGAAGAAAAGAAAAGAGATTAGAATTTTATTACTTTTACTATCTAATACAAACTATTTTGTCTATTCGACTAACTCACTAACTATCCATCGCGACTTTTCATCGGAGGGGTTGGAAAGTTGACTGAGTGCTTCAAAATTCTGTCTTAACACATACTCCGCGCTTCTGACACTGTCCTTTAATTTTGACATGACACGCCCCGACTCAAAGATTTGATTCGGGCTCAAATGCTCCTGGGAGACCCCAAATTCATGTTCAATCCACTTGCGTGTTTGTATTTTCCTGACACTCTTTTCTATGTTTCCAAATTGTGCAACTATAAAAAAGACATTATCTATGGTCAACTATCGGATCCACTAAAAATCATCGAAAAATTGATTTTTTAATGTATGTTGTTTTTAATGTTAAACCACACAAGAGTCTCAAGTGTTCCAATTCTGTTTGTTTTGTTAAATGAATTTGTTAGGTTGACACGTTTTTTACAACAGGTTGTACGAGGATATGCCTCCAACATTACGCATTCGATCTCACTTATGCCTACTAAATAAAATGATTTTTAAGTGAAAAAGGGGTACTCCAGTTTCCCCATGACCCATTTTTTTATAAACTGTGGAAAAAACAAATAAATTTTAATATAATATACGAAACATCAATTTCATTGTTCGTCCACTTTCAGAAGATCTGAGCATCCCTTGTTTAATGTAAGTTTTCGTTGATATCTGTAAATGTGGTTTACAGATATCAACGTGCAAGTATTAATAATAATATATAATAATAATAACCTAGACATTTTTATTTCAGCCATGTTGTTACCTACATTAAACAGTCTTCCATGTGGTAAAAATGAAACAGAAAAGCTTTTATTTCTTGCCAACATGCTTCTACTATTTTACTTGTTTAATAAACGAGCGTTACAGGTGTGTTGCCGTTCTGATTATTTACCAACAAACCTCTTTTCACGAGATTTGAAAACAAAATTAATATTCTGCCAGACTTTCTCGAAGAGTTTGGTTAAAAAGTTAGAAAACACTTCAACCCTTTTCTCGAAATTTTCATTCTTTTTCACGAAAAAACTTTTCTTTTTAGTATTTAAGAGAGCCTTTTCTCTGGGTTCTGTTTTTGTTGATTATATTCTTTGAAGGGATATTGTAAATTTGATGCCTTGGGCTTTCATGGCTAAGAGTACATAATTTTCATCTTTCATCTGTGTGAAAGGCCGGATGATACTCTCTGGAGACAAAGGATGTGAATTTCATAGCTGCAGTTCTGCAAAGTCTTTACAATGATGAGAGATCTCTTAGTGGTCGCGTACTCCCTGAAAAAAAAAATCATTTCACTGGAGAAAACTTACTGATATAAAATATTGCTAATTTATTAAAAACTACACCAATTATTCATTTTCCTATTAAAAATTGGACTGGAAGCCTATAAATAATGATTTGACAAATTTCATAACAACGTATCAGTAAAGCACGAACATGTTACGAGGAAGTCGGAAAACGTGTTCTTCAAAATAATAATATTTTAGTATCTCGTTATTATACTTATTTGGGTTAGGGCACCTGCGTGAACATGCATTCAGATATAAATGATACTGAATGACTTACATATTACAATTAAATGGTTATTCACATTAACAGTATCTTAATAAAAAAAAACGTAGGTACTCATCTTTTTCCATGCACAGCAAGCCGATGATTCGCGAGTTTTTATACTACTTGCATAATGCAAGTAAAAAAAAATCTTTAAGCCCGTGAGCCCGTTAAGCCAAGCACTAGAAAAGTGCTTGATAGATATGTATTCTAATTAATTAGTGTATAACCTAAAACTTCATAAAAACTAATCTGCCAAATAAGCTTTGTAATCAAAGTACAGCGCGTGGGCACCTTCAAAAATGCAAAATGCTCCTTCATGTCCGCCCGAGGATAAATAATAGCAATACTAACTTCTTCATAACAGTGTTAAATTCTTTTCACGCTTTATGATGGGTTGCTCGTATAATATTTGCATACCTGTTTTCCACTGAAGCGAATTTTTGAAAACCTTTTGAACCAATAATTCAGAATTTTCTGTAAGGCGATGCACTACGTAGTTTCATATTTTAAATCGAGCCGCTATCAACAAAACCCCTTACGTAGATAGCGTTAAAGTTTAAAATCACACCTTCCGCCTGTTTTGATTTATGCAATAAAAAAACATGGCCAAAAAGTGCCTTTTATTTTATTTTGTGGATTTTCAGGCATAAACATTTAATTTTTTTCGATCATTTTATAAATTACTTAATTTGCTACATGATACAATAAAATCATAACCGAAAATGGGTTCGTAGTAGAAGATTTTGAACTTTTTTTTTTAGGAGTTTTCATAGACCTTATACATTATTTTTTCTGGGCTTATAAAAAGATTTATCTAAAAAATACTCGATTATTTCAAAGGCCAAGATGTATTATACTCGCAATATTTAATTAAAGCATCTGAAACATTTCTAGGCGACCAATTTTTCAAATCAAAAACACATGATTTTAAATAACTACGTAGTGCATCGCCTTAATTCGATTTTTTTTAAAGTCAGTAGGTGTTTGGATTTTTTTCACAAAACTATCAGACGAGTTTTGTATCAATAACTCCTCGATCTGGTCCCCCCATTATAAAATACATTCAGATTTAATAGAAAAAAATCAACACAAAAGACACATTAATTTTAAACTCGGTATTCCTATTGAAAGTATAAACTATAATTACTTCATGAAAAAATTAAATTTACTAAAACTCTAAGATCAAAGAATTATATCCGACTTAATATTTATGTTCAAAATTGTAAATGGTAGTACAAACATCCTTGATTTATTAACCTCATTGAATTGTATGTACCCATTAGTGATACTCGTTCTAAAACCCTGGTTAATTCTAACAATTCCAAGACTGAGGTCAAATAGGTACGCAGATATATAGGATGTAAGTCTACTCATACTTGTTGATTATATTTTGTTTGTACTTGTATCTCCTTCTAGTATTAATTTTATACTTTCTGTCGTCATTTTATGATCAAATGCCTCAGAATTTTTTTATTCTGTGACATAAATTATGATGTCTGGTACTTTATATATAATATGTATACCTATATATATATATATATATAATAGGTATACCTTTGATATTCAATAAATAAATCAATGTTTGATTATCTACGTCTATGAATTTATTTTCACTTTGTTCTTCTTGAAGATTTGTGTTATTTAAATGGCATCATAAATACCTACATTCGTTAAAAGATAATTACTTTATTTTTCATTGCCATACTTGGCATGTATTTTCGTTGCATTTTATTTATTATTTTATGTAGTTTCGTTGTATTTTCTTGCTCTTTCGCCCCTTATTTATTAGAATAATAGAGAGTGGTAGGAGAATATTTGTTTACTCAACTAACTCTATACCTAACTACCTACGTAAATTTCAGAAGTCTGTTTTTGTCTTGTACAATTACGTGCAAAAGAAGGCATAAAAACCGGTATAAAGTTTTGATATTAAATAACTCCCTCATTGACTTAAGTATCTCTTCCATCCAGCTCCCCAATTTCAGTGCAAGGTCGTAAAATATAAAAGCATCACCAGTTTTATGACAATTCTCTTTCTACGTGAACAAAGCAAAAGTGCAACGAGACAATAAACTTTTACGAAATGTACTTTTATGTTTACATATAAAGGACTAATAACTAAGGTACAAACATACAATGGGATCTTCGGATAGGTACCTGCATAAACTCTTTAATTTTAAATTTACCCTGGCAATTGTCTGCGTGTTAATTTGTTCCCGATTTTTTCATATAATGACGACAAAATGTCTGTCGCATAGTTGTTAATTGTAAATTTCATTTTGTTACCGAAAATTAGCATTTTTACTAAATAAGACGTTATAGATATCGTAAAAATATTCTCCCCTATTTTTCAAGAAGATGAAGAAAATGCAAAATACCCCATGGTAGACACACTCCGTGTGCCACGTCGCGCCGTATCACGAGGAAAAGTAACGGAAAGCGTATTTCTTTTTCCGTGTTCAATAGGAGGCAGTACTAGAGTTTAGAAAGAGAATCAGAATGAAAATTATTAGTAGTAATGATAAACTTACTTCTTAAATTTTTTTGTTGTGAAGTAGCAAGGAACAATTTGCGCATTTTGTCTTTTTTTGTCTTCTTTTACATAATTCAATTAGAAAATGTCGTAATAATTATTTGTTTAAGAGTTGTTACTATTATTGTCCCTTAGCAAAAAAAAAATCATAAAATAAATATGTGGCTAATAAATTTCAATTAATGTGATTAAAATCTAGACAAGATTCCACATTTAGTACATTTATTTTGATGAAAAGAAAAACGTTTAAAAATAATTCTTAAACCTCGATTGGAACCGGTTTGTTTAGTTATGTAGTTATGAATACGGTATTTTTTTAAATTAAAGGCTTAGATCAACCCTTGCGGCTGTTAATTATTATTTATTAAATATATTTTATAGCGTCTCTTACATAATAAAAAATATCTGACCAATATTGGAATTGGAATTTTTCAGAAACTCGTTGTCTGACGCCACTAACAAAAAGTGCTCAGACGAAGTCGTGTTTTTTAAATTGCTTTCAAACTTCAGACCCTGAGGAAGAATCCGCTTCGATGCAAAGACGAGCGGTTGTATTCAAATACATCTGTCAAGAAAAGGCTTAAGGGTTTTTCCCTTTGAAATTCACCTTTAATGCTAAAATATAAAATTTTGTCGGTGAACCAGCGTAGGAAAACTTTTGAAAGAATATCGAAGCGACAAAAAGCACAGAAGTCGGATTTTTTTTTTAAGTAACGATAAACCACAATTCAGTTCGTGGATAGATTCACCGAACGCCAAGACCTATAGGTACAAGCCTCACTCCATAAACCCGGATACTCCTGCTAATTCGCCAAACGTAGCGAACCACTTAGGTGGCCTACTATGGCAGAGGAGTTGGTTATTTAATAAATGGTTCCCGAGGCATAAATAAAAAAAAACATTTATAATACTGGGACTTTGAACAAAATAAAATTTCAAATATTCATAATAGTGATGTAGAAAAAGCTTGCCAGTTTGCTGAAACTTCAAAAATTAATAGGCGGAAAAATGCTACAAAAATGATAGGCGGAAGAATGCTACAAAAATAATAGGCTGAAAAATGCTACAAAAATAATAGGCGGAATAATGCTACAACAATAATAGGCGGAAGAATGCTGCAAAAATAATAGGCGGAAGAATGCTATAAAAAATAATAGGAGGGAGAACCCTTCAAAAATAATTGGCGGAAGAATTCTACAAAAATAATAGACGGAAGAATGCTACAAAAATAATAGGAGGAAAAATGCTACAAAAATAATATGTGGAATAATGCTACAACAATAATAGGAGGAAGAATGCTATAAAAAATAATAGGCGGAAGAACCCTACAAAAATAATTGGCGGAAGAATTCTACAAAAATAATAGGCGGAAGAATGCTAAAAAAATAATAGGCGGAATAACGCTACAAAATACTGGCGGAAGAATGCTAACAAATAAAAGGAAGAATGCTAAAAACATAGTAGGCGGAAGAATGCCACAAAAATCAAAGCACAGCACGGATAGAATTTTTTTTTCAGTTAATGGAATTTTTAACAGTTTTCTTTAAACTTAGGTTTTATTTAGTTCAAATTTTTATATTTTTAATTGAAGACGTCCGTCGTTATATTAAAAAGCTTAGAAGTTTTTTAAACGTTTTTCAAAAACAGTCACTCATTTTTAGGTGCATTCTTAACACTGAATCTATTTGAAATTAAAAGCGGGAATGTTTGACGACATGATTTTTTTTGATCTGAACCCGAGAGGTTAATCCAAACAATTTTTATTAAGTTGGAAGAATAATTATTTCTCTCTTTTTCCGCAAATACGATACATATCAAAGGCACGGACGTACATTCAATTGAGAATCAGATCACAATCTCATTTGCAGCTGCACCAGAAACGTGATACTGCTTTACGCCACTCAATTGGTCCGGGAATTGGAAAACTTCCAAAGAATATTTCACAGTCCTAATTTTAATACTTACTACATACTTCTGCCGCTGGCTTGCGGTATTAAATACAAATAAACAAATGGAGTAAAGGGAGCCGTTTATTGCAAAAACCATCAAAACACGTGTTAGTTGATTTTCACAAAATAATGCACTACACCGTACCACTACCCCTACGATGTCGGCATGCTGCCAAAGTTTTAGAGCGGTTATATATTTCCTTTAGATCTTGTTCACAGTCTGAAATAATATTACATTTTTAAAAGAGAAGCGTTGACATGTTCCAGACATAAAGTAGAAAACATTTTTTTCAGTAACACTGACAATTTAAAAAAAAATATTTTTAACTATTTTTCGAGAACTAAAACAACAATATGTCGAATGAGTAAAGCACGGGGAGAAATAATAAAAAAAGAGAAGAGGTAAGAAATTATTATTTAATCTTTTTATGTAACTAAAGAAATGGAAATGTGTTAAATTGTTTTGATATATCATAATAAAGGAATTCCACAGCGAATTGTCAGTATAAATACAAATAATAATAAATTATTTCAAAACAATACGAAATTTTAATTTTTTAGTTATTGTTGTTTTATACTGTTGATTCAGGCTGAAAGTAGACGAACTTTCTCATAAGTATGTGTAATATTCTGAAAAATACAAACCTACAACTGGTACAGTTTTACACAAACCATAGGTAAATTTTAATAAAATAAAACAATAACCTTTAAACAATAAACAGGAAATTTGGTTCAATTTAATAATACCAACCTTAACACAAGCATCATCAGGGAAAAAAACTAATTAAAAATACACTGTGTGTACTTATACATAGACATTGAGATTGAAGTAAAATATAAATTAGAATAAAGGAACAGTGAGACAGCATGAAATTAAAATAAACCATTGTAACAGAGAGAAAGAGTCAAATAATGGGTAAGTACATATTATTATTAAGCTACCACATTATATTACAAGAGACAAAGCGTCAACTGCATATGTGATTAAGGAAAAATAGAAAATATTACGTGTTTATGGGAAAAATGCCTAATATTGGGTTATTGGATACATAGGTCAAACCCAAAATACGTTATGATCTACGCTTTCTTAATTGGCGTTTATTTAATTATTTTGATCAAAATTCATTTTTACAAGTTATGTATGCTTTAAAATATTATGACTAAATATTTGTTAGCACCTGTACAAAGGCAATATGAATTATTCGTTTTGTCCGTATAAAATTCATTTTTTTCAAGAAAAGCATAAAAATACAGTACTGTATCACTTTATGGGTGATTCAATCAAATATTGTACTTGTAAGCTTCTATTGAAAGAATTGATTTTTTTTTTTTTTTTAAAGAAAGAATTGAGTTATTTTACGGACAAAACTATTCATATTGTGCATTTACGGGAGCAAATATATAATGCGTCTTAAAATTTTAAAGCACTACTTGCATAAGTTAATTTTAATAAATTAACGCTACCTATAATCGTGCAGATTATAGCGTACGTTGCGTTAAACAAATATTCAGCTTCAGTTTTAGTGACAGCGTTTATTTTATTTTAATTATTAGGTTTTCTTGTTTACCGCCTGACTAGACAATGTCTGTTCTGAAGCGGGTAGTTAACATGTAATTAGTTATTATCATATAAAAAATACAGTACTATATAATACAGTAATACTCAATACAGGTTCGCTTAGTGAGGCAGATTATTCACAACCTAAAATATAGTATATTATGCCATTTCTATATAACACTCTTACATTCATATCTACTTTTTCTTATATTAGAAACTGCTGTATTATTGTAACATTATTCTTTCAACAATTTCATTGTTTCTAACTGAGATATAATTATACAACTTACTAATGATATATTACATATTCTGTAATTTTTTGACGAAATAAATAAATAAAAAAAAATAAAAAAAAATAGTAAATACATGAACACGTTGCAATCAAGCAGTACGCTGTATATTTTTATTATATTGTAAAATTATGTTATTTATAGACATTACTCGTAAATAAAGTGTATCCGTAATAAATGAATTTTGATTTTAACTACTTTCTTTATTTCGAAGGCTTCTAAATTATGTAATTTGTTGCTATGATCGTTTTTGTACACTCTGCATCACACAGCGTTACCTCATCAAATCAGTTTCATATTAACAATATTTATAACCACTTACTTAATTAACTGGTTGAGGCAGATCTTTTTACTTCTCTAGAAGGACTCTTTATAACCATCGTCTTGCACCACAGTGAGAGGGATGAATTCAAACGTCCGTCACTCCTGGACGCACTGACCTCCCAGATTCCAACCCACCCCTCATCATACCCTTTTCCTTCCCAGATCATCCTCTTCTTCCTTTCCATAAAAAAATCTCCCACACAGCATATCCAAAGATAATATAGGCCTTAAGGTAAACTATTCCTCCTGTGTGGAGCTAATGTAAAAAAAAAATACCAAAATATTTTCAAAAAAATAATAAATTTTTAAGACCTACATTTTCAATAGCAAGAAATTTACGCGGTAGACAAAATAAGGTCCAGAAAAATGTCTATTTATAGCTTAACCAAATAAGCTCACTGTGAAATATGATCAATAAAAGTAATTTCTTCGAAAAAAAACGTTATTTCCTTAGCATCGTATATTTTATGTACCTATTCATTTGAGATTCTTCCTGTAAATTAAATGCATTTAACGAACTTCATTTTTAATGCCAGTAACTTTTGATATAAGAAGGAATCTTGTTATAATTTATTCAAATAAAATACTTAAAATATTTTCAATTGCCAAAAGAAGCAACTCACCCTCATAAAATACCTCGCATTATTTTCTGAAACGATTCAAACAAGCCGATGGCCGCAAGGCGTTTCTAATAAAATTTTATGGAATTCCTTCAGTAAATTTTATATCAGTTTTTGATATTACATCAATAATTATCTCCTCGTAATTTGACCCATGATGTATTTAATTAAAATAGAAAAGGTCTGACCTTGTATCAAGAAAATCTTTGAAGATAGATTAGCTTCCAGTAGGAAGCAGGTAATTATTGCAATACGGAGTTTTCTTATAATGAGAAAACTTGGGGGGCTGAAGTTTTAATAACATCATTATATCAATTAGGTGTATAACTTTGAGAAGTAGGGTAATGGAGGTTTTCTGTTGCATTAATTTGTTTATTTTCATAGAAATAGCATTTTTATTGAGTAGTTCATCATACATCTCTTGTCACTGTGTTCGTACACGCTAATCTCCGAAACCGCCCAACGAATGAGTATGGATGGTTCCAGCTAACATAGTTAGTTGTTGAGCCGATAGGTGGCGCTGTTGTCGATTTCAACCATACAACATACGACCACAAATTTTAATTTCTCTACACCCTTAATATTTTTTAAGGAGATTTTAAGGATTTTTTTAAAGATAAAGTTTGGTAATTAATTTTAAGGTTGTTTAAGCTCTATCTATTCATATTGGCAAAATACGGATTGAACAGAAAATAGTTTATACCAAATTGAACTACAATAAATTTAAATTAATGACTACAATTTAAAACAACAGTTGAATATGAGATGGAAAAAAAATTAAATAACAAATGAATGCCAAAAGTTTTTTCTATGGATCGTTTTCGTACGGTAATCTGTCACACTAAGAAATACATACCCATGGCAGTTTTAAGAGTAAATATAGGTACCGGTCGCATTTTTACTTATTTTTTATCGTACTGAATAATAATCACCATCCGCTGAAATTATCGATATCGTCAAAACAATATTTACAATGGATGTGACTTTTGCATGTATTCAATGTATGTCAAATGCATAAAATATCCTACAAGAGATAAAAAAGCGGTCTACATAGAATATGGTCTGTGGCAGGACAACGTCTGCCAGGGCCCACTTGTTATTCTATTATTTTATGTAAATAAAAATGTAATTCTCTAGATATTATATTATTCTATATAAATATAAATGTATGTTCATTTATTAAAAATCTTAAATCTCAGTAAGTTGGATGTTAATTCGAATAAAAATAAATAAATGTAATTCGCACATTTTTAACACACACCGTTGATTTTATAAAAAAAGTAAACTATAATTTTCTTAATTATTTTATCTGCCTCGAAACTGTAGGTATGTCTTAAAAATATGCATGCGTTAAGAGGAATTTATTTAGTAATATTAATATTTTTGGCTTATAATATGTCAATCCATCTTTTTTCCATGCAATTGACAGGTGTTTTGCCAGATCTTATGGCCAAATGAAATTGGAATGGCGGTAAAAATATAGTTGGTATTTCACCCTCCTCACAGGGGCTGAATGTTGACGCTGGTAGGTATGTAGGTAATGTGGGTAGGGTAGGTATCATGAAGTTTCAGCCGATCCGAGCTTCTTTCAGAAATTGTGCTGAATAGATCTTAAGAACTGAGAATTGGCAGCACGCTTAGAAACTGTAGACGCCCGAGGCTACGTGTGAAATTGAAAACAACTTTTCTACTTTTCTGGAACCCATTAGCGGCGGAACGTGGAATGCGATCCGGACTGTCAGACAAATTTACATTTCTAAAAAAGTGTGAAAAATATAAAAAAACTGTTTGTGATACCAATTTATTTTTTTGTAGAAAAATTTTATCCCTCAGGCAAATATATTATGTGCCTTATATTCTTCAACCGTTCAAGGTAGAAAAGAAGGATTCTGAATCACTAAAAATCAACCCAATGTTTTCTTTCCATCATGTTGTACAATTTTTTGTATAAAAATTTGTGAAGTTCATGAAGACGGCACAAAACTCGACTTGACTCCTAATATTTCGTGAAATACCTGAAATACACGTTTTACAAATTTTATAAATAAGTGTTTTTGTGCAAATTGGGAACAACAAAAAAACCCATAAGCCCTTCATGCCTCTGGCATATTGGACGGAATATTTCTTAAAAATGCTACCAGAAAGTCGGATTACTTGTGTGTGTGTTTTCGCTTCACAATAAAATCCAAATAAATGTGATATTTCTGATCGTATCCGAAAACTAAAAAATGTTTTTGAAATATAAAATACGCGTTCAATTTTTGTTTTTAGAAATATAAACAATTTTTGAAATATTAAAATTTTGAATTCAAATATAAAAAAAAGATTGAAAAATTGCTCAGCTTGCATTTTTTGGTTATTGAAATAAAGTTGCCGGTATTAAAATTAACATTTTCACTCGACATAAATGTGTTACAAACATTATACGTGTGATATAATATGTATTATGCCTCATTTTTTTGTTATTTCATATAAAAATAATTTATAAAAAAATCACAAGGTTTTGAAAATATTTCTCAAATGGCGGTCAGTTTTGGTTTTCTAGAAGTGTTAATTTTGGTTTCCTATAGGTGTCAATTTTAATTATTCTGTGGTTTACTTCTTTTTTTGAATTGAACACCAAATTCTTATTTAGAACTATGGCTGTAAGAGAAACACAACGACTCCTATGAGATCATATGAGCTTTTCCGAAAAGCGAATAAATCGATTCTACGAGTAATAACTGTCTGTTCCTAAAGCAAAACAAATTACGCTGAAGAGTTAATTACAAAAAAGCAAACAAAACTCAGTTAGTATATATATATATATATATATCGAATTCAATTAATATGAAATTTTATAAATATAACATATTAAACAATGTATAAGTTTTACTTTTCAAATGCGTAGGTTCCCAATGTTGTATATTAAAATTGTGATTATACGTCAAGTACACGTAATACATACTAATTAAGATTTTAAGATAAAATTGTATTTATGCTAATTCTGGATACTTATTTACCACAATAATTACTCTCACGAGGCCAGGTAATCTGTTAATCGGTCGTAACGTTGTATGGCAAGTTATTTGTATATACCGAAAATTACAAAACCGTGTCTCCTTACGGCTATGTACGTGGTGAACAGTATTTTATAGACCATGAAAACTATCCCTACCACGAGTATTTTAAATTATCACCGATATTACCTTCACCAAAGTTTATCAAGAAAATTTTAATAAGAAAACTTTTCGCATTTTCTCTTCGACCATGAGAAAACCCTTTCATTTTAATCCATCGTAACAAATTTTTAAAAATGTTTTTTTTTCCATCTTTGTCCTTTTTAAATTAATAAAATAATATATTGTATACAGGCCTCTGTGGTAAAGGGGTAAAGCTCTCAACTAGCAATTCGAAAGTCGCGAGTTCAAATCTCGGAATGCGCAAGTCAATTTTATTTGACGAATTCGTTTATTTCACAATTATCTATCTATTTCCACTCTCCATTACCTTTAGCCTTGAAACATACCCCAATTGGGGATGCCATAGTCTCATTGGATCCAGATGGTTAGGAGTTAACGCCAATGTAATATATCATTTTTGTATAATTTAAATATTTTATTAAATTAATAACAGGCTAGCCCTAGTAAGGTTAAAAATTGAAATATAAAAAAATAATGTAAGGATATACGTATCTACCAGTTGTTTTTATTCATCCCTACCCTCTATGAAAACTTAATATACAAAATAAAATAATGTACCCGTTACCAAAAAATAAATTTGCCTTCTTTCTGAATATTTTTGCTTCGTTGAGAATGTGTTATTAATATTTTTTTATAACCCCCACGTGTCACATAAGGCCTCTTACGATGTTTGTATGAAGATGATTCATAAATCCCCTGAGAACGTTAAAAATAAAATCGTTTTGTTAATACCTAATAATGAAAAAAACATAATATTTTTGTATGATCTTACCTTTCATGTCTTTGTTCTTAATATACAATATTGAAAAATCTTTTTTTTCAAGGAATCTGCTTTCTTAATACGTTTTATGAATTTTACGATTTACAGGCATGCAAGCAAAAATTTAAAAGCATACTCGTACATCCATGACAAATAAAACGCGTAATTTTGTTTTATTATTGTTTTTTCTTGTCATAATTTGTTCTAATTTTTCTGGTCACCCTTCAGGGGTGTTGTAGGCCATCATTTCAAATTATGGAGAGAGGGAAGGAGAATTTATGAATCTATTTGGTTTAAATTTTAAAATAATATGGATGGTTGGAATAGAATTCAGCAAAGAAGAAATAATATTCTGAATATAAGAGAAACAATAAGGAAGTTGAGTGAAAAATATTTTGACTTAAAAAAAATATGTTCATGTAGATCAAAAAATATCGATTCTAAATACATAAATATATTTCTATATTATTATTCTTAGAATCAGTTAAACGTTCTTGAAAAAGCATTCAATAGCAATAGACTGTATAGTATACGCTCCACGATTGGTCGAAAGAATTCTGACGTCACATGTGTCGTGACTTGTACGTACAACGGATCACCTATGGTGCATTTCTTTCTATTACATGAGAGATGGTCGTTAATATACAAAATAAAAGAATGATTCTAATAGACGGTTAACATTGGTAAAAAAATTACTGGAATTCCTTGTTGAAGAATTAAAATTTTTTCCATACAAAATGCTTAAGCGACGTGGTTTTCACAGTTCGAATGACGTCACACCACACCCCGCCTCTTACCGCTCGGATTCCGCTCGTTTTGGCGGGCTTAGTAAAATTTAAACTTTGAGAATTAATTTAATTATGAAAATAAACTTTAAAAAAAAATACCCATATTTAAGTATGAATGCGAACATTGATAAAAAAAATCGACTCAACTTCCTTATTTTATATTAGGTTTAATAGAATAGAGGATATTTGTTTAGAGAGGGAGAGCAAAAAAAAAAATCTAAATTTCCCACTTTCCACATAAAGTACAATCTGAGGAGTCTGAATTGCAATTATTAAATATGACGTAATAACTGTTGCTTCCCAACGTCAAGAATTTATCCGTACCATTTCTCGGTAAACAAACAACGTGCAATTTCCCTTCTTTGAAACTTAGTTTCCAACTGAATTTGAAAACTGGAAATCGAAACGAAAAGTTGTTGGCTTCCACCGCGCGGAGTTGCAGCCTCTCAGTCGCGGGGTCTCGGAGCGGGAGTTCAGCTCCATTCTAATTATTTTAAAACTTTGGCCGGTTAACTTCACACCATTTGTCCTAATTAACTAACTCTTTACTAAAGCGTGCAGTTAAGGAAGATTCACGGAAGCTGCAGGCTGTGGGTAAATGATTATACAAAACGTGAAAGAGATTATGCGCAGGAAGCAAGGGTTGAATGGGACGTTGTTTATTGTTTCGGTTGAAAGCGATTTTAATATTACCTTTTATTTATTGTTATTTTAAATGAAAAGAGTGTTGTTAACCCTAAGTAATGTTTCATCTGTTAAACAATGGATTGAAGGTATTAATAATCCTTTCTGAATTAATTTAATTGTTACGAAATGCCAAAGCTTGGAATGGTAACATTTCATTTCATTCAATGTTCAATGAAAAGTTCTTAAAGAATACCAAGAATGAGAATTATGAAATACATATTATCAAAATAAATCTTATATTTGAACAATACTTTCGTTGCCATTGTCAAAAATAATTTTAATTGTTCCTACAAAGAAATAAATTACTCCATCGTATTACAATACGTAGTATAATTTGTACAGGGCCCTTGATGTAATTTTTCACTATACGGCGCTATGCAAATTATCCAATTTTCATTTATTTGGTTTGGACTCTAATGGATGTATTAACCGGATGAAAAAATACCATTTACAAAAAAAAAATAATAACTTTGTAAATACAACCATTTAATCAGAAGGAATCAGGAAATAAGGAAATTTAATCAAAGGAAAAT
The DNA here is from genome assembly GCF_061612785.1 of Hesperophylax consimilis. Classification (NCBI taxonomy): domain Eukaryota; kingdom Metazoa; phylum Arthropoda; class Insecta; order Trichoptera; family Limnephilidae; genus Hesperophylax; species Hesperophylax consimilis. The sequence continues at coordinate 9,168,028 of NC_142845.1, forward strand.
ATATTTTTAGATATAAGTTATAGATTTTAACATTGGTAAATTGCTTTGAAATTTTCTTTTCACATTTCTTTTTCTTTTAGAAAAATAACTTCAGTAGACAAAAATATTTTTTTTTATTGAAAGATTCACTTTTCAGTGGGCAAGCCCCAAAGCAGTACGGCAAATAAACGTTATTTATGTTTGCTTCCACTGTATTATTCATTTGTAGCAATTCACGACACTATCGACATGTTGACATTAAGGCGGGGCTTGATGTGAAGCGCTCGTTGTTTGTCGCTCGGCGTCCACAATGTGTACACAATATTAGTGATGCCACTTGAGATTGTGCAGATATCGTATTAACTAAACATAGTTATACGAATTTATGTAAAGTTTCCTTTGAGCGTTACCTGATAATAATTACAAGACTTGCTTACCGTGTTTCAACAATAGTGTTTGTCAAAAATTTGCTTTTCCAACTATAAAGGAACGTGTTTCAATTAATATGGCAACTTGAGTTGTTTTATTTAAATATGACTTGCCCGGCCAAAGAGTTGAAATAAAAAATATGGTTTTATCACTAAAGACAGAAAAAATTTTAGTCGCATCTATGAATTGAACCCAGAGTATTTTCGTAATATCTTCTTATATCACTTAAATAAGTCGAGAAATTCGGTAACTAATTACAGACGTTTCGCCAGAACAAAATATTACACAGATATTTTTAAAGAAAACATACATAATCCAAGACAAACTTGGAAAACAATAAATTCAATCATAACTAACAGTCCAAAGAACTTGTCAAATAAAATTGAAACTCTTACCATCAATAATATAGACATAAATGACCCGAAGCAGATATGTACAGCGTTTAATGAGTTCTTTACATCGGTTGGTGAAAATCTAGCTGCAAGCATCCCATCTCATTCAGATGACGTAAATACAATAAACATGGAACCAAAGCCATTACAGTCCCTCTACATGGCCAATACAAACAAACTAGAAGTTTTAAAAATTATATCAAAACTAAAAACTAATGCATCTCCAGGGGTCGATGGTATGACAACTAACTTACTCGGATTCTGTAAAGAAAAATTGGCGGATCATCTTGTTATTCTCATTAACTCTTAAACCCTACCTGGGGTACTGGAGTACCCCCCTGGTGTTTAAAATATCAACAATTTTAACAATATTGCACTGTTGCAAAAATCGCTATAGCTAATCTACTCTCGATAATTGGCGCGTAAGTACGTCAAGAAGCCGTAACCGCCCGGCAAGTGTAGTCGCGTCCACAGGTATTCCGGGGTACCCCAGTACCCCGTGGTAGGAATAGTGTTAGTTCTTCCTTCCAGTTATACTTGAATTACTGAAGTTGTTTTTCGACATCTCTCTGGTAAGTTTACACATTATTTATGATTTACTTTACTTTGTGATAATGGTTAGAGTACAATGTTGATAGGGAGGGCCTGCGCCCAATAACGAGACATTCATGGACTAATAATGTGTTGTGAATGTGTATGCAGTGTAATGATATGTCTGTATTGTTTTCAGATATGGCATCCCAGACTCGAAGTCTTGGGGGGGGGGGAGGGGTTAAATTGTAGTTGCTTTGTTGGTATCTGATAACGAAGAGCTAAACCGAGGAGAAGATTTAGAAGATGAGCCCGACGGTGTTATCGAAGATTTCCGGGACCATTCTGAAGTCGCACCTCGTAAAGACGGTGATCAAGATAGTGTGGAAGGAGATGAAGAGTATTTAGTGCCTGACAATGACGGGGATGGTATAAATGAAGAAGGTAGGCGCTTGGTTCGTGTGCTAGAATCTCCGTACGGAAGTTCTGTACGGAAAATGTCATAATAATCGACATTAGTGGACTGGTGTTAAGTTTTCTCGCCAAAGAATGCCTCGCCGCAATATTTTGTTGCACCCACCTGATAACGTCTTAACAGAAACCTGACATATGACAATTGGTTAAAGTCTATACCCACAGCCAAGAAGTTACTGGAAAAACGTAAAACATTAGTTGGAACTGTAAAGAAGAATAAACGAGAAATTCCTCCTGTTTTCTAGGACACTAAAAATCGAGAGAGATGCACAATGCACATCAATGTTTGCCTACGAAGTCAGTTAAGAAGAAACTTGTAATCATGCTGTCCACCATGCATGATAGCCCTGACAAGGATAATGAAGTGTACCTTCCAAAAATAATACATTTCTATAATAAAACTAAATGCAGGGTGGATGTAGAAGTACTCGGCGTCCAGGAAGACCAAAAGGTGGCCCGTGTGTCTCTTCTACTGGTTGCTAAATGCCGTTAGTGTCAACTCTTGGGTCTGATTCAAGCTGTAAACTAACATTGATAAAGAGAAAATAACCAAGCGGCGTGAATTTCTTAAGAGTTTGTCAATGGCACTCATAAAGCCTCATATGAGAGCAAAATTACAATAGCCAAGTTTACCCCGGGATATCACAGAAACTATACGAGCAGTCTTGAATATTCATATTGAAGATCATAGGCCGGTCCCTGATGATCTCAAACCTGGTCGCTGCTGCTTTTGTCCGCGCACAAAGGACAGAAAATTGTAATGTTTTTAACGTCTCACCTAGGTTCTTGACGAATTAATATTTTGTTACGTTTTATTTGCAACTTCTCGCGGTTTATCAACCCTTCAATCTTAACGAATTAATATGTCACGTTGTGTCAATTTTTTGTTTCGACAGGGATTAATTCATTGAAGGATCCTTTTAATTGGTTGTGGTAACTTTGGTTCTTTTAAGATGAGGCGTGTTACATTCTCTATGGTTTGAAAATAAGACAATGACCGACTACCCTGATTTTAACTACCTTTTCCTACCTTGTTTGCTCGTCCAAACGTTTCCGGTTGCTGCAGTCGATAAAGTGCTAATATAATGAGACAATTAATTACAAGTACATGAAATTCGCTATAGACAATTCAATTCAAGATGCACAAAATTCTAAGTTAATGATTTGACTAGGGATTGTTAGTTTGTGAGTTATTTCTATGAGTAGGTATTTTCGGGAATAGCTAGAGACAAAACATGTGTTGCTTTCGATTGGTCTCCGTCCAAATCTCATCCATCAACGTGACCAGCTCGAGAGCAGCCAAGTTGATGGTCCAATCCCAACACCTCCAGAAATGAATTGAATATCGCTCAGCGACAGATGAAATAATGACATGTTTTGCCTCCTGCCGGAGGGTGATGAAGGTGGAATGTGGGTCCTTGGTGGTAACTGTTGATGTTGATGTTGATGATGAATGATGAAGATTCATCTTATACCGTTAGGTACAAGGGGCTGCTCCGGTCCGGTGGCATGATAGCCTGGTGTCAGGAACCATTTGGGTCACGTGGGTAGCGCGAGGTCTAGGTCGCGTCAACCTCCCCCAAATCGATGATGAGTTAAGCTTCGTCAGCATGCCGAAAATTAGGAGTCCACTCTACTAACCTCAAACATATACTGAAGTGGTTTGCATCAGCAACGTCAGGAGTTCGGGAGTCCCGTGAACACCCCTCTGGTTTACGCTCGTAAGAATAATGATGAATTCAGCTTCAGTTTGTTCGACTTCGCCTCTGCAGTCACGCTACTCCAAATAGCTCCTGGCTCCAGTCTATACAGCTTCTCGTTCCAGTAGAAGTAATGACACATATTTATCATATGTACAATACAGAACATACTTCAAGTCTTTCGTCCACACTCAAAATAGTCATGTCAATATTTAATTTGAATGGGGCGTCCATCCGACATAACGAGTGTTTCCGAGACGGGAGATTTTACCCCACTTCAAAGTCATGGTCACTCGCTCTATCGTTTGTCACCCTCCGCTCGCTTCAAATATCAAAGAATGGTAGAAAGTGATATCCTCGACTTCCGGCGCTGAGGATCAGGGATACTGGAATCATCAGGTCGTGAATCTGAAATCATCCGATCTCCGTCAGCTCAAACGGTTTCAGTCGGAGTCAATTTCCAACCTAATTCTGGATGACTTCTCCTCCTATAGTGGGGTAAGTACTTATTGAATTTGACAGGAAGGACGTCAGAAAGCGCCGAGACAACTTCATATTCGTCACGATCCCTTCGTTCTGTCAGCGAGAAAATCCCTCCCACACGCCAGACAAGAATAGCATAGCCCTTATCCGCTTTGTTCCTTCGTCTACCAGCTAACTCAAGTAGGAAAGCCCATTAGCAATTTTCGTTCCCTTTGATTTAAACTCCGTGAAAGCGTCTTCTCACCAGCTGAAAATACTCGAAACAGGGGTCTATTCAGGGTGACTATCTAAGGCTGGTCCGCCAACACCTTCGACAGAAACCGGTGCTTTTTACGGGAATAACTCAACCACACCTGAGCAGGGTAAAAACCGGCGCTACTCTACTGAAAATAGACTTTATCTCGGTATCCAGGGTTATCGACTTTGCTAACACAAAAGCCCCTATTAGGCAAGCCAATCACAAATTTCGTTCCCTTCGCTTTTGTCGCTTTGATAAGATAGGACAGCCTACGGAAAATTCGTACACCTCGTCCCCGCCAAACTTATGAAAAATGAAAATCTCACTTGATAGAATAGGAATGCCAGACAGATGAATTCTCTCGGCGGCTAGCTTCAACCCGCTGCGTTATCCCGATTCAAAAATGAATGAAAAGAGTGATGTTTGAATAAGTTATATTTAATTAAATATATTTTATGAATTCCGTATAACCTAATCGTTAAATATTATTACTGGAGAATTATTAAATCATTTTAAATTGAAGAAAAAAATTGTCTAACTCATAAACAATGTCTATTGTCGAATGATCTAAAGCGGCTTCAGGGTAACCGCTCTTCGTCCTTTTTTTAATAGCCAAGACCCGGTCGCTTCAATGCAATAGGTGATTTATGGCCTCCCTTGCTAACAGGTCCGGACCTATAGTACTCAAGTTAAATACCCCTACTTCAAAATACAATTGAATTATTTGGTTTACATTAGGGAAATAAGTGTTAATAATTAGATTATAATAGACTTACCGATACATCTTAGTGTCAACAATCCAAATAATTATAAAAAAAACAAACACAGTCACATGCAGTAAAATACTCATGCTGTTAGAAAACCATACCTTCTACACTAAATGACTTTAGCTGCGTTCGCGTCCCGACGATTAATTCTTGTTGACGCGCTTCCTAGTTTTTACCGACTCGACTATCCTAAAACGCTGACCGATCCTGATTATTCCTGACCGTCTCCCAGACCTTGAAACTCTGACCCCCTTGACTCTATTTCAGGCCTCCCAACGTTTTCAAAACCTGCCTCTCTTGAACCGCTTTTTTCACCCTCGACTATCGACTTTCTTCTTCCGTTCTTCAACGCTGACTGTCACGACCGTCTCCCCGCGCTTTCAAATCCAGACTCCCCCTCCCCAAACCAACCCCCCCAAATCGCCATATGCGATTTCTAATTTATGTTCTTTTGAATTCTGAATGCTTTTTGTATTCACAAGACAGAAATGCACTAAAAGAACACATCAATTATATGCCCTAGGACCCGTCACATTAATTTAAATCGTTTCAAAACCAATAAATTGTTACTTCTCAAGTAAAATGTCCAATTCTTTGTTCAAAAGAATGTAACAAGACTCTTCCAGTCCAGTGGCGTGTTGGCCCACCAGTTTTTAGCCTCTTTTCAAATTACCAACCTAATTCTAGAATGTAGTAAATAATTATGATGTGATAGTTTTATTTTTTAAATCTTCTTGCGAGATTTTAATTTAATTAGGCAAATTCCAAACTCGTCCTGTTAAAATGTTATTTACCTCGCTATTCATAATTATAATTCGTCTGAATCCTTAGAAAATTACGTAACTATATTTAACGACGTATTTCATACTTAGAAAGCCACTTAGTAGCATTGCTCAACCTAGTTGAATTGTTTCTTATCGATCTCGTTAGGTTTTTTTTTCCTATCCCCCCCCTACTCTGGCAAATCCATTACTACCCCACTGAATAAAATCTAAGAATTCAAACGACCATCACGGAGGTCTGTGACGATACAGTGCATGTTCCTATTTTTTCTCTACCCTAATAAATCTAAGCACTTGTTTTAAAATCAGTTGTCCAACATCTGGTAATCCCCTATGTCGTGAGACCAACTGAAAATTTCTTTCCCACCATAATAAATCAACAATAAAAAAATTTATCCCAGGGCGAGTCCATCACAAAATCTCGGTCTGTCTGTAACACTTGTCGCCGCCATATTTGTCTTGACCTTCAATACAAAATCTGTCCTTCATGTAACGACAAAATTGTCTATTAGTTTTTATTAATAAATTTTACTGTCTTTTCTTATTACTTTGCCATAGTAAAAATAATATTTAAAAAAATATCAAAGACTTTTATTTTATTCATTTTTTTTGCGCGGGGTACTTCAGTACCCCGTGGTAGGAATAATTACATTCCCAGAGTGGTAGGGCTTAAGAGTTAATCAATCATTAGCGAGTGGACTGTTTCCGGATCAATTAAAGCTAGCAAAAATCGTTCCAATTCACAAAGAAGACTGCAAAAAAAATCCATCTAATTATCGTCCAATATCAATACTCCCAGTCTTTTCTAAAGTATTTGAACATGTAATCAAAAATAGACTAACAAAATATCTCACAACTAATAATATTCTCACGCCTCAACAATATGGGTTCAGAAAATTCTCCAACACGAAATGTGCTGTCTTTGATTTTATACTAACTCTTCAAAAACACTTAGATCAAGGAAAATATGCAGCGGGCATTTTCATAGACCTCAAAAAAGCGTTCGATACGGTTGATCATAAGATTCTGTTAGAAAAGCTTGAATATCTGGGCATCGTGGGCAAAAATCTAAAACTTTTATTTAGTTATCTTACGGGTAGGTGCTCTTCGGTTGTTATTGGAAAAGAATCAAGTGATCATAGAAATATAACATGTGGTGTACCACAGGGCTCGATTCTCGGGCCTTTATTATTCTTGATTTAAATAAATGATATTGCAAAATGGGGATTGAAAGGTACCCTTTAACTTTATGCTGATGACACAATATTATTCTATCATAATACTAATTTAAACGAAATGGAAAAAGACATGGAAAGGGATTTGGGTCATCTAGCCGAGTGGTTGAGAATCAATAAACTTAGCCTTAACATTAAAAAGACTCACTATGTGCTATTCGGGAATAGGAAAGGATAGCGCCTAAACACTTCCCTGGGAATAAACAAACTGGAAAAAACAGATGTCGCGAAGTATCTAGGACTTTTAATTGACTCACGGCTTACATGGAAAAACCATTTTGACCATGTTAAATCAAAGATTGCTCCGGTGACCGGTGTAATGTACAGACTATGTAGATTGCTTCCCACAGCCATACTGCGATCATTGTACTATGCTATGATTCACTCCCACTTGGCATATCTTTCGAGTATCTGGGGCTTTGCTACCAAAAAAATGATATCGGTTGTGCAAATAATCCAAAATAGAGCCATGCGTAACACTTTTGGCTTGCCTTGGGATATACCTGTTAAAGATATTTACCGTCACGCACTTGTTTTGCCATTTAAGATGGTTCCTAGCTTTGAGATAACAAACACCATTTTAAATATTATTCAGTGTAACACCCACACAAATATAAAACTGAACTATAACGACGATGTTCACCAATATAATACACGACAACACAACAAACTACATATATCAAAAATACACTAAAGTTCGGACTGAAATCATTAGAATATATAGCCTACACTAACTATAACAAATTGCCTGAAGAATTAAGACAGGTATATGCCTTTAACAAATCTTGAAACGATATATTGAAATCCTATTTTTTCAAATGTTATTTGGAAAACGAGTAATAAGTAGATACAAACTCTGTTCTGATAGCCGTCCTAATTATCTCCAAATACCAAACTTTGTACATCCAGAGATGATGAGCGTTTTTAATCTTCTCATGTATTTTGAATGTAAAACATCTTGTATTAGGTCTGTTTATTTTTGACCCCGTACTTTTTAATGTATTTTCCTGATTTTGTTTTTTATGCATTTATATAGTCCATCATTGAGGATACTTTTTCAACTTTTTGACACCAACAGTACATAAATCAAATAAGTGATTATAATAATTCATAAAGTCTTATAAGACAATTTTTTTTTGTGACATATCTGTAAAGTGATTCTTCATATGTTATGTCTGTATGTTGCTTCTGTGAAATGTTTTGTAAATGTTTTCTTCATACATTGTGTCTGCACATTGGGTTGGGTTGGTTATTTATAACTAAACTACCAATTGGCGATCCCTTAATGAGTTTAATAACTCATGGGAATACAACATCGTTTGTTGTATGTTAAAAAAAAAAATAAAGTAAAAAAAGTAATATATTTATCCAAGACACTATCAAGATCGCATTTAGTTCGGGAATAATCTTGCATTTATAGATAAAGATAGCAGCTAAAAAATATGCTTTAAGAAAAATGTACATTTTATTGGAAGCTCTCAGTTTTAATATATACATGGTTTAGATAGATACGTGGTCAGAGCATTTCCCTGCAATAAAAAGGTTCTGAGTTTAATTTCTAGAAAACGACTGATTCGTTTTCTGTTTCACATTATCGTTTGAGAGTTTTTAATATTGTTTTTATCTATTAAATATTATATTTTGAGGTTAACTTATTAAGTTTAACCATTATAAAAAATTAAATTTAAATACTAATAAAAAACGTACTATTATGGAAGTTTTTTCAAAAAATTTTTCAGTACTCAGGTCATGATGAAATTGATTTTTGGTACTGAAAATAGTTGGAATATTGATCTTCCAATTAATTATAAACATAAACAAAATATTTTCGCTTGAACAAACACATTGTCCGCTTCAGTACTTAAATTATCAGAAACGAAACATGCAAAGTGAGCAAACAACCAACTCAATTTATTTTCTACAATTTTCCAGAAAATCATTTCACGAAGGTTACGATAATCTATGCTAAATATTATCGGATATTGCTCGTGTTTTATGTCTGACTAACACGAGTACCTGCATAGTAATTATTTGATTTGACTTATTCGAGTGCTATAAAATGGAATCACTTTTATCTTGAACATTCACCAATAATGTTATTTTTCATTTTATGATTGTTCGAGAGGTTTTAATTGGTTAGGTTAGTAAACTTTGATTTATATGGTAGGAATCTGTCTACAATATAAACCAGAGGTCCCTTAACATTTTTTCCGCGTAGAGCCCCTACTTTTCTGATTTTTTTTTACAAATTCATCAACTTAAATGGCCGACACAAGTAGCCTCGCTTCGGTAAAAGTTTGGACAAGCGTTGCTATTGATCTTACAGGCGCGTAGCTACTGGAGTCTATTGTGTAATTTTTTACAGGTAGGTGCTGCGATCACAAAGCGAATAGCCTGCTTACACAATTTTATGAAATACTCATATTATAATTCAGAAATGTATATTTCTAATATAAAAAATTCTTACGTAAATACCTAATACATAGGTACTATCTGTGTTAGGTCGATTAATAGATTTACAGAAAGCCAACATTTAGGTGACAGTCTGCCTTAATTGGATCCACTCTCATGGAATCCCATATACATCTCAGGCACCCCCATTTTTTCTCTCGGTCACGGACCCGCAGGAACCACTGGACCCGCAGGACCACTTTGGGAATGACTGATCTAAACCATAAATTTAAAAAAAAATAAGCTACCGTATAGTTTTACATCATTGTCTTACTTTGTGACATTGTCCGTTGTTGTAATGATCTTACATAAAGATCCTACGAAATAAATCTATAGTGTAAAAGTAAAATTGAACAAAGTTTTTTGAGAATGCAATGCGTTCAAATATAAAAATAAAATAAATAAAACTGAAAAGGTTGACATTTTTCCAAGGTTAAAACAGTGTTATTTTTATCAAAAAACCTTTAATTATTTATGAAATATTTAAAAAAAGTATTTAATTATTTAGAAACTCGAAAGATAAGACAATTACATCGATGTCCTCCGTGGTCGAGTGGTAAGGCTCTGGACTACAAATCTGGGTTCAAATAACAGCTGAGCTTTTACGATACAATTCACAGAAGAATATAATACTTTTATCATCGCCCTGGTGGAAAAAACCATCGAAAACTGAACTTCGAAACTGAAAATTCGTTACTTAAAATGGCTTAAATTGTCTTTGGTGACTAGATTTAAATAGCCAGGTACTTCCCCACCTTCTTTTTGACAATCGTCTTCTCCCTCCTAATACTTTCGAATTCACAACATACCTACCCCAATTAATACCATAAGATCTATACCACTAGATCTAGGCGGTTAGGACTCTTGTGCGGTATTCATATAAAAACATACGAAAAACACGTGTAAAGTACAGGGAAATAAATAATACATTCTCTGAAATTTGTTAGGCTGATTAGATTTCAATTAAACAAAAAAATATCTCTAAAAATCTTATAACTTGTTGTTGTAACTTAAAAAAAAGATAACGAAGTTATTAATAAATGATTATAAATCTAAAAATAAAACTTCAGATCAGACATCAGATTCGGTATTTTAAAATAACTCTCACTCGTAACTAAAATTACTTAATGTCAGACATGAGATAAATAGTCCACAGGCGTCAAGCAATCTAGCGTCGCCAAGGCTTTCCCACAAGCCATTGAAAGCAAAAATTCTTCCAGATTCGTCACCGAGCACAACGGTGCTTTTCAATAGAACTGAATTGAATTTTAATCGTGCTGTGGGTTCATCCCCTGTTCCCATGTAAGGGTGATTAAATTGCCAGCCCCCCCTCTAGACTCTCGTGTAAGTTAAGCCAATGGAAGCGCGGGCCCGCGCAGACAGCCTGGCACGGAAAGTTGGCGAGAATCCGTTAGTATGCTTTCGAACCTTCAGAAAGGCACAACGTAACGCGGTTAAGGTTCTGTAACGAATCTAACGGATATCGTAACGAAACTACTCGAAAAGTTGGTGCAATGAAATTTTTATTTTGAAATATTTTTTAAATCAAAAGTGATGAACTCTTAAATTTTATTTGATGAAGTTTTTTGTTTTTGTTTTAAAGATTTATTCAGGTATGTTTACAAAAGTTTTTAATTCTTTTGAATGATCATTCAACACTCACGGACATGTAATTCATAAAAAATCAGTTTTTCTACAAAAATTAATATTTTTAACAGAAGATAATATAAGCCCCAGCACAGGTTAAAATAATTTGAACAATCATATATCATGGCAAGTAAATACAAACGAATAATGTAAAAAATATATTTTTTACTGTTTGACAATCATTAGTTTTTGGTTTTAAATCATTTAATGTTGAGTCGACAAAAATAAAAATGAATGAATTATCAGAATAAAAACAATAAAAATGTACAGTGAAACCTCAGCTCTCTTATCCTATAAAAGCATAATAAAGGCCGTAAAAGGGTTTAAAACAAATCAAAATGTGTTTGGATTTTTTTTTTTAAAACAAGGTATGCATTAATTTCATTTATTGTTGTTATAATATAGGAACAATTTAATTTATGTTGGAAAGGCATAATTGAAATGGGCCGGAATAAATTATAGCCAACCCTTTGATGGAAATTGATCTCGTGACATTGGCCCAACCTTAAAAAAGGTACGCGTTTATTCTTAGTGTTGACAATCTACAACGACGTAAAATTTCCATATCGCTGTGAAAGTCTACTGGGAATTGGTCTTTAAACGATTGACGAAAAATAATACAAAGGTGCAATGTCAATAAAATTATCATGTTTGCGTATGTCATGATTTGCAATAGATACATCGAAGGGTATAATGTATGTATGCACACATTTTCATTTAAAACGCTCCTTTTTGTTTTCAGATATCAAAATTCAATCACAAATCATTTGCAATAATGAAATTTAAACGGAAAACAATGTTTTAAACACAGCAAAATAATTAATTATGTCAACAAAAAAACAAATTCGCAAATATTAATTTGATTATGGCTAACGTGCAAAATAATTTTGGGTTTGTTTTGGAAACCGCCTACGTTTCGTTACAAAGGCATGATATTTTTTTACAATATTGTGACAACAATAGACTTTGAGGTAGAATAATTTTCGGGTTACGCCCAGTCAGGTTTATTTTTTAAAGGTAGTATAATAATTATCCCATGGCTACAAAAAGTTAAAATATAAATATAATGTGAAAATTTTCACATACGTTTCAAAGGAAATTTCGCTTAATATCAAATAATGTATATCTCCTATGACAAGATATATGTTAGAGATTTTTTTACGATTCTAGTACAAAGCCCACTTGATCATTATTTGTGTTTTCTTTTTTTCACATTCAATACGATGTTTATGAATTAAAATTGACATTTTCTTCATAATATAATACAGGTAGGTAATTAATTTAGTTAATTTTTATAATATTGAATCTCTTCATTTATTGGTAATCCGGTTACAACGGGATTACAGGCCTTGTTGGATAAATTAACAGATTTCCTGATTAACTTTTAGTGAATTACGAAAAAAGAATCACAAAAGCTTACAATTTAAGACCTGCAATCTCTCTTCTCCACACTTTTCCACAAATGATCATCTAGTCAATCAACATTATGCAAGTGCATTATATAAGTAAAATAAATACAAAACAATACAAGAACAAAACGTCAACTCACCAGAGATCAAATCGGAAAATAATTCACCGACTCCAGATATTTTCATATCAGAGGGTTCGGCTCCAGTGGATACTGATCCCTCAACATAAATATTTAAAAAATCTTTCGTTATCCTACATGTATTCAAAATGACCGACTTTTGCATCTTTATATATAAATTTTTTGATATATCTAATACGGCTAAATTTTTAATGAGAGAGCTAGGTATAATGCCAGTAGCCGAAATAACGAAAGGTAATATTTTTATAGCCTGAGAATGCCAAATTCTTTTTATCTCATTTTCTAAATCTGTGTATTTTCTTCTTTTTTCATTAACATTTGGTTATTATTATCATTTATAACTAATTATTATTTAATTCCCGGTTCATATTTTAGAAAGAGCTGACTTCAAAATATTAGTTGCAAATATCATTATGTCCAAATTTGTTACCGATTTTATGAAGTATTGGAAAACAAGAATAATCAATTCTTATTTTATGTAAGTCGATTTTTAACAGTCTATAGAGTGCAACTTACAAAAGTCACAAGTGCAACTTAAATGCAAATACCATATTTGAACAGTCATTTATTTATGGTTTAAAAATAATAAAACAGTTTTATCGTCCTTCTGTCACTAACAAATTGCAATGCTGTCTGTAATAAATACGGTTCTGATACAGTTCTGATCGAAACTGCGTTGAAATCTGCGTTGAAGTATACTTGTCGCTGAAACTTTCATTTTACTCTTTCTATAACCTATTTAAACAAACTCTATTCGTGTGATTATATCAATGTTCGATAATGAATTATTAATCCAACTTTGAAATACATTTATATTTTTGATTTCTTTAGGATCTCAAATATAACATTTTATTTTTAACAAGCTGACGTGTACCCGGCATTTTTATTTTTAATACCTTTATTTTTCCCAATTTTTACATTAATTACATACAATATTATATAAATCAATAAGAATAATTGGAACCCACTAAGGCGGAGCCTGTGCGTGGGTAATATTATAGTTAAATACATCATATTATTGTACCTAGAAAGAAACAAACTGCATAAACATACTTTAACAGATTTGTCTGTAGGCCTTTTTAATAAATTCAATTCGGTAGTAAATTATTTCCAAGTACCTTATTAAGTTTTGCCAGTGCCCGAAAATATTTTTTACGACTTGATAACAAAACATTGATTTTTCTATTCTTTCTAAAAAATAATATGCATGTATTTTAAATTATATATAAACCTTCCGGAAGAAATTCTCTGAATGATAATGAAAACCCTATCAAACTTAGTTGCTTAGTTTATAAAAACTAGGCACACAAGCAGACAGACGGGGATAGCGACTTTATTTAATACTATTTAGAGATTCGAGATTTTAAAACCTTAAAATTCATGGTAGAACTCTATCTGAATATGACTTTTTACCGATGATAATGTACGTATGTTTGTAATATTTTAAAATACCGGTCGTTACACGGAAAAAAGTAATTTTTAATTTACTAAAAATCACTTCACATTATTGGTAATCCGGTTAAATACGGGGTTTGCAAATAACGTTTAGTAAATTAAAAATATATAATCTCGTTAATTCATTCATTAAGAACCAGCAATCCCGTTTTTAACTAGATTACAAATAACTTGATGAGATTTTGAATTCATTAGCAATATTAATCTTTCTTTATGTACTTGATAAAAAAGTACAAGAAAGTAAAAAAGGTGTTTTAATTCATAAAAAAAGTCCATAAATATTATTTAACCTGTTGGTGGTATGTACACTGTACAGTTGTACAGTTATCCATCTACTAGCTACTTCAATATTTCAATCATGGATGTAATTATTTAGTCTTTCACCAGTTAACTACAAATGAACAATTAACCTTTTCAATTACCACTTAGCAACCTTTCCAAAATTGCCACTTAATCCTACAAAGTAATCTATGAACGCTCAAATATAATATCATCACATTCGTTAAAATTGAACAAACACCTTTTATTATTCCAATTAGCTCCCATATACGGTGCTGAGATTTCACCCCGACTAAACACCCCATTAAAATAATGTAAGCCGGTTTCCATCACCCTTCCCATGAAGGCTGTATCACACCCACTTTGCCAGCAACACCTGTGCCCCTATTTACCGATAGCGGTGACAGCCTGAAAAAAACATTCGTCTTCTGTGTCCCTTACCTTATCGTTCCCATTTCACGGGCCGTTATTTACGTGCAACTTGAATATTTAACTGGACGAAAAAGTAAGATAAATGCTGTTAATTAGTCACCAAGGAACAAAGGAGTTTTTTTTTTGTTTTTTTCACAAAAAATGGGATGAACTTATTTGTAACAGTCATTTAATTTTCGTTCCGTGTGGGGGGTAAGAGATGGTAAAACGTAATTGAAAATTTAATAATAATAATAAAATAACAACAACTATTAGTTAATTTTTATTGCGCCGTTTTTATGAAAAATTAACTCCAGGAAGCTGTAAAATTAATGATAGATGCCCGTTTTTTGACCATTTTCGGGATTTAATAATAATTTTATATTGTTTAGATAACCGCTTCATGAAAAATAATATAAAAAAAATATTATTGTAATGAATTATTTAAACAAATAATTAATTATTGAAGAATTTCAAAGTATGTTACGTTCATTATTACAATTAAATATATATGTACTTGAAATCTGCTCAGTATAAAACTGACATTATAATAGCTTAGGATAATAATATTTCACATTTCACATTTTTGGTAGTTTTTACTGCTTAAGATTTCATCAATCAGATTTCTGATTTGAATGAACGATAAGTCGACAATAATTAAAAAAATTACGAAAACAGAATTATCTCGATATACTTTGTAATACTGTTTTTGAGCACATATATATTGAAGAACAAATTCATATCGAATGGAAACATTCGGATAAATTGATTTTTTAATTTTATGTTTGCAAAAAAATATTCGGAGAATTTTTATATTTCGAATAGCATTGGTAAAAAATAAAACCTTGATACCTAACAATAATATTTTACTGACATATGCAGCCCCGTTTGTGTGAACAATCACCTTAAGGGTGCTGAATTACCTACATACTATTAAAATGCAAGATATTTTTTACAGGGAAAATTTCAATCACATTTAGATAAACCGCACGCACGGCGGCATGCTTTTTTTCTGAAGATATTAGGAGACTAAATATTATTTAATTTAAGCATCCGGCGAGGAGAGTGATTGGTTTTCAGCAAACCACTTTGGCTAGATCGTGTAAAATCGATCACGCTCATCCATTGAAAGCAAATTAAGGCGAGTATATTTACAGCATTTGAAGGATTGATCGCTATTTACATTCAGCGCTGCTGTGAAAAAAAACGCGTCGCCATAATAATAATAAATATGTTTGGACGATTTGTATAGCCCCGTTTTGTGAAAAAAACAATCTATTAATGCAAATAGATTGCATCCACCAGCTCATCTGTCAATAACTTAGTAGAATGGATAACCAATGTAGATACACAACTTACTAACAACCAAAAAAAAAAAATATCTCCGTGTACACAACCAAAATATTTACAAAACACTCATTGCGTCCATTCCTAGGAAACACATCCTCGCATATAAGCATTGACCAAACTTCTGGAATTAACATGCCATCGGTGCTACTAATGTAAACCAATTTAAAGTTCGATTTGGTTCTTATTTGGAGAGAAGAAAGAAATAAATTATTTTAAAATTTAAAAGAACTCAATTACTATTATTTAATGAATTTGATATGAATTTAGATATGAGCGAGTAAGTAAATTGCTATCTAATATTGCTATAATAATAGTAACAATACTATTAATAATATCAGCTGGCGTACGATTAGGATTCTATAATAACTGAGGATTTAAACGTATTTCTAGTGACTTACGACTGATACTCATAAAAAGTATGTAAATATTATACACAACTGTAACCATGCTTTAAAGATAAACCTAACTTAACCACAATTCGATAACGGCCTTAAACGCCAAAACAGTTGTCAATAATAAAATATTAAATTCTTGTAGAATTTATCAAAAGTATCATTAAATTTAATTTAAGTACCTTTAATTTAAAAAAAGTAATTTTGAATTTTTTTTAAAGAATTAAAATAGTAACAATACATAAATTATAATGTCACATCACACAGTATCTGCTTTATATTATGAACAAACATAAATATACAGTTTTCATAATTTTACAGGAGAGTAGAAATAAGTTTTTTGTAACGGAATATTTTGTTAATCATAAATATTTTTAACGCCTATTTAATTTATTATTGTTGCTTTGAGAAGAACAAACTTACTGACGAAAATAACATTTATTAAACTATCCAAATTTTTTTTAACGGACATGGCGTTGTCTGCCTCTCAAAATTTGTTTTAAAATTAGGGGTCATGGTGTTGGTAAATAGCTGATATTTTATGCTATTTTATTATCTTGGGAAGCGGGTATGGGTACTACCGCCTCGGAAACCATATTTTGGATAACCAACATCTCTGCCATAGGTAACCCCATGTGGTTACAGGGGTGTTGGGTCTATGGGATGAGGTTTGTCTAGGTATTGGCGGTGGATGCCTCTGACCAGCTACTGAGTGGCGGGCCGGATCACGAGAGACGGTTTGACAGGACTCTCTCCCGATACATCGCCTTCCCCGCAGTGGGAGAGTTGAATTCAGATGGACCCCCAGATTCCCACCCAGCCCAAAAACCTTTTTCCTTCTCATAACTTTTTCTCCTCTCTTTTCTTGGAGAAAATGTTCCAGAGAGCATCTCAGTATCTCCTTTGTTCAGGTAATATAAAAAAAATAATAATTTCATTTACGGCTATTTCAAGTTTTTTTTAATAAGAATTCTGCACAAGAGCCCGAACTGTTCCCAACATTCTGCGACCAATTAGGCTTCGGCATTCCCAGTTGGAGAATGTTTTGAGACTGAAAATGTAGGGAGAGGAAGGAGGTGGGGATACGAAAGGTGGAGAAGTACCAGGCTATTCACATATGGTCACCAAATACGACTAAAGCCATTTGAAGCAGCGTTTCAAATCTCAATAGTGGTCTTACAACAGGGCGATACTGAGAGTATTTTCACTCTGAAACGTGCCGCAAATATAGTAAATATTATTTTTTATTAATGAAATAACACAAATTAATCAAATAAATTTAACCCCACGCCGAGATTTCAACTCACGACCTCCAGATTGCTAGTACAGAGCCTTACAGGGGCACATGAACTAGGTTATGTCCGCCGGCTTGGTTTAAAAATCAGCTATTCCGTGGCAGAAAGGAGGTTTTCACAACCAGGCTACCCTACTCCCTTAAACCGTGATAGACGACACATTCTTGTTATTGAATTTCGACCTTTTAAAATAACAAACTCATCTTCCGAGCAAAAAAACACGGAGCTTGTAGGTTGACCTTGCGTTGGTTGCGGCCAGCGATAGTTTCCGCCACGCGCGTCGTCCGTTTGCGCAACTCAACCGCGTCTGCGCAGTCGCGTTGAAAAAAATGCGCGTGCGATTTCAAAATTCCTGTTTATATAAATTCACTACATATCGAAATATACAAACTACTAATTATATCATATAAACTATAAAATTTGATGCTGGCAATATTATGTGTTTTAATTCCAAACAGTAAAGTCCAAATGAGTTGATTCTAAATCAATAAACACTAATTAATTGTTTTTCAACCAACTTCGGCTGGAAATTAGCATAAACTTTAAGTATCTTAAAACATCGAAGAACTTATTAACTACCTTATAGGAGGAAGAATTTTTATAATTATTATATGTATTTATTCGTAATATACCTATTTCCAAAAGTAATTAGGGTAGAATTTCACGGATTTGTTGTAGGTAATATTTCTATTTGCCAAGTACCAAACCTGTCCTGCTGACAAATGTTCAGATTCCTTTGCAGTTTTGATTTAATATAATGGCACTTCAAAAGCGAGAATAATTTTGTAGTGCTATTTTGTGATCGAAACAAGCAGTTGTCATGCACAGAAAATCCAATGAATTCTGCGAACACGCATTTAAAATTAATTCAAATATAATTAGAATAAGAATTTCTTCATTTGCGATAGAAATATTCGGACGTCAAAGTACGGAAGATTGAATGAAAATTAATATATACGAGTATTTAACGTCCGAGCCCCCGTTTTCACTTCCGTCCGGATATTCTGAGCTTTTTCCTACAATTCGGCATCCTGCAAAGCTGAAAACTCTTAATGACAGTTTGTCGTGGACGAGAATAATTCGCTGTGCTGAATTTAAAGCAATTTCGCTAATGATCCAAACTTAAAAAGAATTCCTTTGTTCCGGATCGCGTGGAATCTTTGAGACCCCTGCCTTGTCATATTTTTTTTAATATTTGATGTAGAGTGTATATTGTGTTATTCTGTACCATTAAATAATTAATTGTGTCTAACAATTTCTGATAAAAATAATTTAGGTTTTTTAAATTTAACAGCAAAATTATGTTATGTAGGAATTGCAAGTGCCAGGAGCCAATGAAGTCAGTGACATGGTGAAGTGATTATAATGCTTGGTTTAATTTTGCGTATAGGTATTTTAATCTTACTTTTTACCCTTAAATGCATGAATTTTTTTATTTAAAAGAAATATTTATTTTTGCATTAATTTTATTAATTAAAAATAGGGAAAAATAATTAAAAAAGTATTTATCAATAAATTTTGTTTATTTTGAGGAAAACATTATTATATCATATGTGAAACACTATGCATCCATGTCTTAAAAAATGCTCTTACCTAATGTTACAAAAATAATTATCATTGAATAAAGCGAACTAATTTATGACTTATACTTAAAAAAAAGAAGACAAATAAAAACATGGGAAAGTATTAATTTAAATGAAATGCCGTAAAACAGTTTTTGTTCTTATTAAAACATAGAGGGACTTTGTACTTTTTGCAGTGGCAGTACGTCAGACCATTGTAGGTAGGAAGTCGACACCTCTGTCTCTTTTCGTGCCATGTTGACCAATGAGATACCTCATCGCTTCTTATGTCTTTTGGTGGGACATTTAATTTTGGGCCTTTTTTCTTCTTTTGTAAAACGGGCTCTAAACTTCCACTTGGCCGACCAGTTCGTTTGTTGGTAAACTTAGAGTCAACGGTGCATAAAGATCGAGCAATTAGGGTTTTAAATTAAGCGAGACGCATAATATTTTTTGTATTGGCATTTTTTTGATCTTGTACTCTTCTATATAGAAACCAAGAATTTACTATAGTCATATCAACTAAGTGGTATAGCACCCTCATATACCATCTATTGCTTCTCATCGCAATTTTATGTCTTCCCATGACACTGTCTAGTAAGTCAACTCCTCCCATATGTCTGTTGTACTCTATTATAGCAAATAGGTAGTTAACTGTGACATAGTTTTCTTTTTTTTGTCATAACAGTTTTCATTGGAAGTTCCCCTGCAAAAGACGATAGTAATGTGACCACTTTGTTATCCTTCCAAACAACATTAGACATTTCAACGCCTTGATACGATCCATTAAATTCCGAGCTTGTTCCTCGTGGAGCATTTTTCATTATTTTTTCATCTGGTAGCTTACATTCAGGGATTCTATTCCTCCTAACTGTCCCAAGAGATGCAAATCAGCGGCAGTAATATTTGCAGGTCTTGAAGCATCTTTTTGCAGAGCGTAGAAATTTGACTGTTCTAGTATTTTATTGATAATAGCATCTGTAAAAAAATATTTTAAAAAATCGAATGGGGTTTCCAATTCCATCACATTCGAGGGCAATTGCCTGTTTCCTGTAAATTCCATGTCGGAGTCTTCAAGCTGCTGGTTTTTTTTTCTCCACAAAATTGACGATTTCACAACTTTTGAAGTAGACAAAACGGGCATTGTCGTTGTTATATCAGTTCGACCACTAGATAAAACATTAGGTAGATTATCACCGTCAACATTATTTGGTAGATGATTCTCAACCGGATATCTTCAGGTTCACTTTGATCATCTGAATCGTAATTTTCTACGGCGCAATAATTTTCATCAGCTATACCAGTGTTCCGCAAACTTTTTATGTTCACGGTACACCTAACTAATCAAGAAATTTTAACGGTACACCAAAGAAAAAAAAACAAGGTAAATTTTGGATAGGATTGGCTAGGCTTATTACGAATAACGGCGAACTTTGAGGTTAAACTACGAAAGCTGCATGTCATCATAATTTAAAAAAACATCCCAGGTTTTGAATGGTTTGTTTGGCAAAGCAGGGTTTGTCTAGCCGGGTTTGTATAATTATGATTGATATTTATCACATAACAGTGACAGAATGACCGCGAACTGTCACCGAATCTGTTCGAGAAGTGAATTTTAATTTTACGCAATTGATAATTAAAATGCATCTTTTTCCGCCGCCACCAAGCCAAAAAGTTTTCTTTTATAGTAATTACGGCATATCTAAAGTTTTTTTCTAAAAAATATTCGTAATAAGCCTGGCCACTCCAAACCAAAATTTACCAAAAACAATATTTTATTAATATTTATTATTAAAATCAATATAACATGAAAAGATGTTTAATGCGAAATGTGAGCCTGTTTAACTGAACACAGACGATCAAAATTTGGAACAATCGTTGATAACGCTGCTCGCATCTCTTCGTCGATCGTCCTCAGGCGTTCTCTTTTTTTTGACTTGATCGTTGTGAGAGTTGAAAATCCCAATTCGCATAAATAGGTCGTGGCAAATGGTAATAGAATTGCAATAGCTCGCTTTGACAGCAGTGGATACTCATTTTTTACGTGGAGCCAAAAATGTGCTAACTCTGTTTCAGTAAACTTTAATTTTAGTGTCCGATCAGTTTTAAGCTCCATGAATTCTTCCTGCTCGTTTATTGGTAAATGTCCAAAGGAAATGCTTTCCGAAAATGGATTTCATACCCAGTCCATAGGTTGCAGGTCACACTTAGGAAAATATGAGTTCATTTTTTCTGCTAACAGCTCCAAGTGTTTCACTATCAAAGCCTGCACTTTTTTTCTGAATCGGCAGCCATGACATTTGGAAACATTTCGTTACTACCATTGGTAGCGTGGCTGATCCATAGCACCAACTTAGCGCGAAAGCTTTCAATCTTGTCCGAAGACGTTAAAATGTTACGATTTCTTCCTTGCATTTTTTTGTTCAGCTCATTTAATTGAGCGAATATGTCCGCCAGATATGCAAGTTTTGCTACCCATTCTTCTTTTTTCCGCGGGACTCGCGGCACACTTACAAATGGCCACGGCACACCAGTGTGCCGCGGAGCACACTTTGCGGAACACTGAGCTATACTGTCATCATCCGTAAAATCCATTCCACCTTCACTGTCAGATAAGCGATTAATTATTTCGTCCAACTCCTTTTCGGATAAACCCCTCTTTGCCATTTTGAAACAACGTTATGCTATAATTAGTAATGACTAAATACAAATGTCAAAATATGGTCTCAGTGCATAGTGTTACATATATGATATAATAACGTTTTGTCATATTTAGACTGTCGAAATACATAATACACATTAAATTTATATTTAAAACACAAAAAAATACCTTATTATTTGTGAAATCATATAATTACGATCCAACTCGTCGAAAAAACACTATATTTTGATTTAATACTGTACATCAAAATGCACACAATCTGTAAACTCCAACTGTCAAGTTTAAAATCAAAATTTCAAATAATTGTGTATCATCTATTGTAATTTTCGACAACATTATTATGCAGAAATAATGTAAAAACAATACTGTAATACCAAAACCCACCAACAGATGTCAAAATGAATAAGAAATTAAAAAAAAGTTAATTATATCAGATGTGTTACACCAGTGCTCCGCAACCTTTTCTCACCTACGACACACCAAATTTCCTCCTAGAATTCCGCGGCACACCAAAAGCTAAAATATATAGATATTAAATTGATACACAAATTTTACAATAATTTCTTGTTTTTTAATTGAAAAGTATACATACATATAAAGTGCAAATTTTTCAGCCAATAACAGTTTTCTAATCGGTGTTTCTAATATATTGTGAATACGTCTTTTAACAGTATCTGAAGACAATGAAAAATAGACAATATTACGAAAAATATTTTGTCATTGTGTATTAAATACATAATCAAATATTGTAAAATGTCAAATACATTGAATTTGACCGCGGCACACCTGGGTCCGGCTCACGGCACACCAGTGTGCCACGGCACACCGGTTGCGGAGCACTGTGTTACACTATGCAGTTAAGGGTATAATGATTTTCTATGAGGTATATTTTTTCAGGTAGATCTTTATTTTTATTTCTGATATGGTTTCTATAATAGTATGCAATTTTAATTTTATTTTTACAATATTATGTTATTAACAAGTCCTTTACCCTTATGTTTTATTATTTGTTCTGCAAAATATTATTTTGTTATTCTTATATAAACCATGTACATTGTACAACAACCATAATACGGGCATGAACAACTATGGTTGTTAAGAAAATCACCAAAATTGTAATTTAAAAATAATTTTAAAAAAACATTCTTATGTGTAGCATTTTTTGCTGAATTTAGTAGAGAAAGGAGAAGAGGGGGGGGAATATTCCTGGTTATTCATGTCAAGTCGCTAACAAAGGTTATTATAAAATTAAAACCATAGGAGTGGTTTATTTTTAAATGATGATATACCGTGAATTATTAATGGTTCATTAAATTAACGAGTGTCTGAGGCAGGCTGACACCGGGCGGGAGTCATGGATAGGATTTTCATGTAAATGTAGTTTCATTCCAATATTGATGAAATTTCGAACACTTGACCTTCAAAAGAAGAAGACTGTCACTATGCGCTTTGTGTTAAGGCCAATCAACGCCAGGGACTTCAGCTATTATATTGAAACAAATTGTGTATGTGGAGTCTCTGTGGCGGCAGCGTGGTTTTTTATTTTATTTTTGGGTATAATATTACGGTTTTATTCCCAGATTTTTAATTTTTTTGCACGCTTTACCGTCAATACAAGAAGAATTTTAATGTCCACGTGAAATTTCTTAAATCCATCATCCCCATTTTCCATCCTTTGCAGCAGAATTTAGATACTTCTTGATAGAATTTTGCATACTTGAGGTACAAAACAAGAGATAAAATAATTGTTTACACATGATTTTGAAAAACCCTAGGTAAAGCCCGAATAGTGTCAGATTTTAGTTAATTTTTTAAGAACAATGTTCCGGTACGGGTTTGTTTTTTAAACAAGTCTGGGTAAAGGTATTCCAAGATTCATTAATTTTTGCACACTTGTCCTTCAAATCAGTAAAAAAAGTCGCGGTTGTTATGAGATTTTTACAAACAACCCTAACTCGCTTTCCCACCTCATTCCATGATTTGGCACAATTATTATGGAATTCGATAGACAAGGAAATATTCTAAGCAGTTACCTACTGTAAAGGGTTAGAGTGGAGTTATGATAATTTTTGATGACATTTTGCACACTCGATGTTCAAAATAAACGGAATAATTACTGTCTGCATCTGATTTCAAAAACTTCTGGGTAAAACTCGGACAATGCTGGGAACTTCAGCTCGTATAATATATAACTTCTTTGAAAAAATATTACTATGTACCAGTGATTTTTCATTTATGCAACTATGCAATAGATTTATTATATTTATTTCAACTATGCAATAGAGTAATAAACATTTTGTGCACAGAATAGAAAAGCGGAAATAATAGGCACGATGCGATGTAAGGATAAGGGTGAAGAGGTGATGCTCAAACGAAACCTAACCTATCCTTTCAATATATTACGAATATGTGATGTATGTGCAACGAAAGCACTTTAGAAAACTTTGCATTTCCATCGTATAATATTGGTTACATAAGTGGTACCTACTTATCGTTTGAACCGCGTTTCGTGAAAAGGCTCTTTTTAATAGAAACTCATTGAATACATATCGTTTTTCATGTAGATACAATGGTTTCACTTCAGCGCATCGCATCGCATCTACGTTTAAATGGGATAATATTTTTTTTCTTCATTCATATTATGATCAAAGAGAAATCTTACAAGTTCAGACGCTTTTCAACAGGTTATTTGTTAACATCACATGGAAAAATTCTCACGTTTGATTTTCATCAATTCTATATTTTTATGTGAGGAATTAGTCATGTCTACCAACATGTTTCTGCATCGGCTACAAAAATTTTTAATATTTTTATATTATTAACTTTTTTAGTTACTCGAAAAAATAAAACTTTATTCAAACCTTTAATTTTTTTAAACGCTGACTGGTTTAAGATTTGGAAGAAACTCATTTTAGTCTGACCATTTTAGAGTAATTAGTAACTTGTGATATGCAATAGAAAGTATTCCATCAATTAAAGAATGACAATCTTGACAGAGCTGTGACAGCTCTGTCTATATCAATTGATCTTTTGAACAATCCTTTGGAAAGTTAAGATGACCTTGACGATCTATCAGAACTATGAAATCATTATCTGTACTAGTCAGAAGTCGAAGAAAATGATTGGACAATTAAAACCATCAAAATAAATAAAAACTAGCACGATCGATCAAGACGATGTATTCAACGCTCTCATTACTTCCAAATAAATCAACATGGAAATGGAAAACATCTCCAGCTTCTTGTAAAAACGTGTCATGAATCCTATCATCTCCATTGTAGCTAAAATATACTACTCTCTCCAAAACCCCGAAATATTGAAAATATCACACTAAACAACAAAACATGAAATTTTTTTGAAAACAATTAAGTAACCCGTATGAAATTGTTTAAAAAAATTGCAAGGTATTATTTGAGTTCCTTAACACTAATTTTGACTATGTTATGCCTGATATGGTAACCGAAACAATTGTTTCTTAATAAAGATACATACTAAAAACGAAAAATATGAAAAATCAAGTTATTTAAATAAAGTAGCTTCGTCAAAATCATTGTTTCGTTTAATTATGAAGGAGAGCTAAAAATGATAACTACACTCAACAGTATAATTATTCTTAAATCTTTTGGTACTTTGCTTTACCACTATTGCTTTATTTTGTTTGTTTATTGATTACTCAAAATTGTTCGTTACTTTAAAAAACTTATACGTTAAAAGCGTTCTTTAGAAAAATTCCGATTTTGCGAAAATTTAAAAAAAAACTTTTTACAAATAGCTCGCAGGCACTTGACGATTTTTTTTAACTCAAATTTTTTTTAATTAAAATTAATTTTACCGTTTAGTAATTCAAACTAACCATTTTGGAAATGAACGATTATTTTATGTTTTAAACGTTTAATCTGTATTTACATTCTTTGATTTAAACTTTTAAATAGTCAAAGCTGAAAAGCGATATTTCTAAAACTTTTTGAGATGAAAGAAGGCTGTAGCAATCGTGATAATAAATTATGTATGTAGTTTAGACTTTGATAAATAACTACCAGGCCATACTTTTCAAGTCCCGGAAAAGGAAAAGTATTTTTGTTAACTCCGGGAGAGTCAATATTTTTTGCTGTATTGTTTGAAAACTTGATTTCTTCGGTTTATACAGGAATATATACAAAATTCCTGGTATTTGCGAAGTTTTCCTTCTGTTTTATTCCTCATTTTTATCTTTCGTGTGGTTTGATTGGACTCTTTTGTGGAATAAATTGTCTGGATTGGTATATTTTGTTTCTTACGGTATTAGACAGAATTTAACACTTACTATATACTATAAATATATATTTATAAAAAATATTTCTATTCCTTTAGTATACTATTCTATGGAAGGCTGTCAATAATCATATCGACGACGATCTGCGCAGAATGCAGCTCGGAACCACTCAGTAGAACTTAACTGGTGGAAGTAACTCATTACATTACATAATGTTGTGTAGGTGTCGTTTTATATAATAATATTGTGTTTTAAGACAAAGGTACCAAACAAATTTATTTTTAATATTTATGTGAAACAACACAAGAGTCCCAACTGCTACCAACCGTCTGGAGCCAATGAGACTACGGCATTTCAAATCGGGGTATGTTGTGAGGCTGAAAGTGGTGGGACATGGAAGGACATAGGGAAGAAGAAGGTGAGAAAGTACCAAAGCCATTTTAAGCTAAGTTTCAATTTTGAATGGTGGTCTTACACCAGGGCGATACAAATACTGTTTTCCACCGTGCCTTTCCGTAAATATACAAACAAATATATTATAATAAAACATATTAATAAAAACAAACTACTTGCGATTTGAACTCGCGACCTTCAGCTAGTCAAAAGCCTCTCCGCTCGACCACGGAATTCGTCAATAATATATAATATTTGTATCTCTTTGTAATGCTAGCTATCATTAATATCAAATTTTGGATCGGGCAGTAAATACACCCTCTTAGTCAGGGAATTATATTATACCTTCATACCGAACTGGCCAAGGAAAATGTTCTGAATATCAGTAGTGTAAAGCCGACAAACCAATTGAATAAACCTTTCAAATTTTGTCCTAGGATGGCAAATAATTTATATTTATGTGTACATTAGGTATAGTCATGAATACAGGTTTTGTACAAGATCTACAGATGCGTAGCTAAATCATTCAAAAACCATTTACGTAAATTGAATTGTTTTAATTTGTCGACCCGTTATACGTTTTACTCTTGTAATTCAACGATTTTCTTTTATTTCCTCAAAATTTGTTTAGGCAATTTAAAAAAAATGGTTCGAAGCAGTGTAACAAATGAAAAACCGCAAACATTTTATGATGAAAAAAATAACTTTTTAGTTTGTTGTTGAGGAATATTTTCTAAGAAAAGCGTTGAATTCTTAATTAGAATTCTCGCTTATTAAATTAAATCATTTGCACGAATATTTTTTCTTTTGTTAGATTCACCACTCCAGTTATATTTAACGGTTTAATACCCGGGAAAAACAAAGGTTTATATGCCTATCTGTAAAGCTTATAATTAGCAAACTTTATTTGTGAAAACCGAGTAAAAAAGCTATGAACATTATTGTTTTCTTTTTGTAAGGTCTTTTTTATGCGAAATTAAGTTTTTTTTCCTTTTGTAGTTGAAAACACTATGGCATTAGTAACATCAGACAAAATCTTTTAGTATATTCGTAACACGACAGAATAAATGATCATGTTAATTTTTAACTTATGTTTTTATTAACCCTGACGAAGGTTCGGGTTAAACTGAAACCGGTTGGTTATAAATATATACAGTAAAATGGTATCTAAACAAAATTATATTATTTTAATTATTGTAAATAATCATGTCTTCAGATATGGTATTTTTTTAAATTAGTAGGTATTGTCTATTGCTACTCAAATTTTTTTTTGTTAAAAATAATAATATTTGGATGATTTGTATAGCGCCATTCTTGTACAAAGTCACATCAAAGTTTATTGTGAAAAAGTGGATAAATTAAATAGAAAACTTTTATGCAAATTATTGAATATCTTTGAAATTTAATATTCGATTAATAAATTGATTGTAAGATTCGTTTCCCGTATTTTATGTGTCTTGTGTAGTAAGTAGCGATTATTTATACAGGGTATTAAGGAGTGCACTTTCAGTGATTCCTGACATTATTTGGAGTAAAATATGTTTATGATATGTTGTTGGCTGAGTAACGACATGTGGAAGAAATTGAAAAAAAAATCGTTTTCAAAAAAAAAATTGAATCATCAAAAGAGTCAAGTAAGTCCCTTGATATATTGAATAAAGACCATTTGTGGCCGATGTGGTTTAAAGTTGGTATTTTTGTCGAAGTCAGTACTTACAATGTATTTAAAGCAGAGGTCTTCAAACTTGATCTAAAACTGCAAACAATTGACAGTGAAAAGTTACCCCTACGTCAGACAGAAATCTCATTAAGCAGAATTTTCTTACGGAATTCTTTTTCTTCTCACTGGAAGTTTTTTTTAGGTAGTATTTGTATGCAAATAAGCATACTGTTCTCTTACTGCTCTCTCCTCGTCTTAAGCTCACTTGTAAGATTAGTTAACCACTTACAATTAATGTAGATCCACCATGCCACAATCGAACCATGATTATGATTATGAATGATTATGCAACTATGTCCAATTTAACAAAAAGCGCAATGGTTTGTAATAATAGCCGTGATGCGTTTTTTATCTCCCTTTTTTCCATGGGTAATCAGAAAATTTTTGAGCTTTAAACGAAAAAAAATAGTTCCCCTTTCGAATAAATAATGTGCTTTAATTCAAAAATCAGATCTGATGTTCTAATTCGAAGACGCTGTAAATATATGTAGTATCCACCAATCTCTTTGCAAGTCTCATAGCCAACCGTCGTAAGCGAAGTAGATGTTATTCAGTGAACAGTTAATAGTTGCTCTTAATTGATTCTGAATCCTGCTTATATAAAGGAGAGAAGCTTTACCCATTCGCCCGTTGTTCAGCCTTTGTTCCGGACGGTTCTAAACATATTCACGTGAGGGAGTTCAAAGCGGTATAAAATATGTAAATGGCGTGAATTGACCTGTGTTTCGTAATATTTTATTATCTATGTGCAGAAAATTACTTAATAATTGTACTTTTCAAATATAATATCGTCGTGCATAAGATACAGTAAAGATACGTATTGAAAACGTATTTTCAAAGTTAACAATTTGAAAATTTAATATTGATTTATTGATAGGCAAATTCCTAGAGTGATACATAATCTCATATCGCCCTTGTAAAATACCACAACTCAGAAAAGAAACATTTGATTGAAATGAATTTCTCTGTGTTTAGCCATGAACTTCATCACATACGTCTTCTCCATCTCATCTTTCTCACTCCCTCCGGTCTCATAGCATACCCCAAACGAGAATGCCATCCTCCCACTAACTCTGGACAGTGGAGAGCAGTTGAGAACTTTTAGCTGTATTCGAATAAAAAAGAGGGCTGTTCTAACGGATTGCAATTTTTACAAGGCGGCAGATGGTGGATGTTTCTCAAACCGGTAATTCAAAAGTTTCTTACTATAACAAGCACCTTTATTTTGTTTAGAAGGATGGTTTTTTCAGCTAGTTAATGAATTACAGGCTGTTGTGAGTGTTCTTTTATCTTACACCATGCAATTCTTCAAGACCCAGGTGACTCATTCCTTTTTTTAATTTGCGCCTTTGTGAATCACACGACCGAAAGCGCGCCGCATAGTATGCGATATTTTTAAAATCCAATATTTTCATAAAAATTTATATGTAAAAAAATATAGTTTAAGATAGATAAAGTTTTTCTGAATAATTCAAATTTATTTCGAGAGTAACAAAACAACGAAATACAGAATGCACACACTTCTATAATGAAAAAAAAATCATGGATAGAAATATATTGGATACTCTAACAGCAGTAATGAAATAAAATTGAAATTCGTAGATTTTCTCTGCTCATTTTTCATCCTCATGTTCATCAGAACTCGATGTGGCAATGCTGGTTTGGCACACTATTTCCCAAACAGAGTGATTTTCGCAAAAATGCTAGATACATTTCCGACAGCTCATAAAAGATACGTTTTGTAAGTGAAGATGTCATCTTCAGTTACAAAAGGTTCCCTGCAAAAATAAACAAGTAAAGTTGTATTCATATTAAATAAAAATTTGTTTATCAAAAGTCGAAAAATATGTTTATCAAAAACCTAGTGTATAAAAAGTTTTTTATACACGAGAAAGAGGTTGACTAAAATCAAAACAAAGAGTAGAAAGTGAAATGTAATAAGAATTTTATTTACATGTTAGGAACTTTTTTTATTTATTTCCTACGCTATGTCAGGCTTAAATCTTCCTCACAGTAAAAACTAAACTCTTCCACAATCCACATTATGCAAGTGCATTATATAAGCATAATAAATACAAAACAATACAAGGACAACACGTCAACCCAAGAGATATCAAATAGGAAATTAATTCACCGACTCCAATAATAATAAGATAATGAGATAAGATAATAATATTATTATGGGTGGGATTTCTCACTTTGTGCAATAGTTGAAGATACCGAGAGTAACTGGGCCGGGCGCGCGCCTTTCTCAGAGTGGCAATTCACGACCTTTCCACACGATTGTGACTGACATGCGATGACTAAATGAGCGAAGGTAGTGTGCACAGAGTGGAAATATAATGAACTAGGATAACATTAAGCTCTCGATACATTTTGTTTATTGTTTTACCTCGCACATTGCAAAAAAACTTGGAATTCCTACGAAATGCGGCCGCGCTCCCGCCGCGTCGGTTGGTTAAAAAGATCTTCAATACGACATTCCCAAACATGAACTTAACCCAAGGGAAACTTCAGGGCTCTCTTACGGAGATAACTTTATGTGAATAAAGGTTGTAATTATTCATTCAAAACTCACAACAATATTATAATTTTAGAATCACAAGTAAAAATCTGGATACAAAACGTAGGAATATCAAAAATAGACAACATACTGACTCCAAATGACTGAAACCTTAACCACTCAACTGAACTAAACAACCCCTTTTAATTATATTTATGATTATTTCAGAATAAATACATAAAAATATATTTATGCTTACTTCATAATATCCATGCTACCAAATTTAAATAATATATGAATTAAATCGTCATCACGGGAGATTCCGGAGAGGACATATTTGTTACAAAAAAGGACGATAATAAAATAATTTTTACTATATTATAATAATGAGGAAAAATAACATTGTTTCATAATACAGTGATTAAAAATCTTTTCAATAAAATAAACAGTTTTCATCAGTATATGGGAACAAAGGTTGATTCCACGCAAAACGAGAATAAAGATTTTATAGTTTGCCAGAGGGCGCTTTCATTTGCATAATATCCACTAAAGCGATGAAAAATATTAACGTAGCTTTCTGAATAAAAGGAGTTACAAAATGAGTTTAAATAAGATTTACAAATATAGCAACCTTTTGCCCTTGCCTCTTAATACTGCATAGTGTCAAATGTCATTTAGGCTTAGCAGTAAAATTCCGTATCATTATTTGAAATTTTGCCTTATTGACATATTGACATATAGCATGGAAGATATTTGCATTTGAACTCAGTGCTGAACTTTTTTTTCATCTTTTTATTATTTTCACAAAGAGAATTTTTTCCAGAACATTAAATATGTAATTGAAATTGAAAGTAACAATCTTATTTTCAAAAACATATTTATTTTTTTAATAACGCCTTTTTAGGGGCTTTTACAGATGAATTGTAAAAAGAAAATAAATATGTAATTATAAAATATTTATTTTATAAAACTAAACTGCCGCAATAAAAATTTGTATTTATTAAGTGATAAATGAATGGCGTCCACTGACTCGGTATAATTATTTCCCTCCATAATTGTTCTGGGCAATGAGGAATACAAATGGTAGTTAGTCCCAGAACTAAATCCTGACTTTTAGGACGGGTTGTTTCGGAGAATCTGAACAATTCATCAAATTTCAACGTTCATTTTCAAGTTCTGTGAAAGACTTTTCAAGTTCTGTTTTTATTTCAGTTTTTTCAAGCAACTAGCCTACAATGATATAAAAACAGAACTTGAATAAGTCTTTCACAGAACTTGAAAATGAACGTTTAAATTTGATGAATTGTTCAAATTCTCCGAAACAACCCGTCCTTAGTATTATGTAGTGGAATCTGAAAGATAATCGATGCAAGCAATTCTAGACTACCAAAATCATCATTTAAAAATGCGAAGGCAGTGAAAATATTTCTGTCCAATAATCAAATCATATTAATTTAATACATCAAAAAATTGTTACGATGTTCCAATTACGTTTGGTAACCATCAGCGCAGTGTCGATTTTTTCTAATTTATATGGTCCCGTTAAAGGCCATTTTTTCCGTCCGTTTCAGTTCATGATAAACATTCAAGCATAACGGCAATGATATTTAATAATGATGACTCCATGAAATTCAATGGGGTTTATTTTTTACATAATTATATAAGAAATACATTCTTTTTGAGAAATAAATAAAACAATGCTGATGTTACAGAGAAACAACTAAGTTACTATTACAAAAAAATACAATAACCAGAAAATATTAACAACACATGAGAAGAAAATCTGCCAATTTTTCACCAATTCAGCTTTAATAAAAAAATATAAATGTATAAAAACGTTGTCGCATTTAAAAAAAATTGTTTCTAATTTTCTCTCCTATAATAAATAAAAATCAAAATAAAAGGATTTGTAGCTAGATACTTAAATACTCACCTTCTTAATTATAAACCATAAATTATATTTTACGAATAATTTTTTTTTTCAAATAAGGAATTATTCCTACTGTTCAAATAAATGTCACCATCTCAATAACAATTCTATTAATCAAACTTTCTTTAGGCTAATCGGTATCATAATATTGATTATTCCGATTTGACAGCTCGTAGCAGGGTCTACGATCATAAAAATCTGGAGGGGTAAAAATGTAATATCAAACAATGCCACCATCGTGAACCGGAACCGGAACGTAACGAACAAATTTACGGACATACGAAATGCTAAATGGCGGATTTAAAACAGGACTTCGTCATGCTTAGTCAGTTATTGCTAAATAAATTCAAATCGTCTTCATATTTGTTACTGTGTGACTGCGTAAACGTTATACAGGGTGCGGAAAAACAGTATATAAAGCTCAAAAATAAAATATTTAAAAAAAAACGACCCAACTTACAGAAATGGGGTTTATTTTATTTTATTCAGTACATCATGTCGTTTAATGCATCAAGTCCTGAAAATGACATTAGAAAGATGATGCCCCCCAACAACCATACATTGATGAAGGTGATATCTGAAGTTTTATTTACTTCAGAATTTGATAGTTGAGTTCTTGCATGGTGCGAGGCCGATGTTGAAAAACATTTTCTTTCGGGTAGCCCCACAGGAAGAATTCTCAAACAGCTCAAAGAATAGCAATTTTCAAGAAACTTGCGGACGGTGGAGCCATGGTAACGACTGAAAATGGCATGACCCTACTCCATCTACTCTAGATACGAGTAAATTCATAAAATTCTGTAATTTCATGCAATGGTTAGATCGTTTACCTTTCGTCTATGTTCTGAAGTGAATATTTTAAAAATCCATAAACATTATTATTGACAATCAAATGTGAATAAGTTGCTGTAATAGAATACCTCAACCTACATAAGTGCCTATATTTACCAAAAAGTTTGCATTAGTTATTTTTGATTTGGGAGGCGGGTTTAGATACCGACTCTTCGGCAACCATTTATTGGATAACCAACATCTCTGCCATAGGTCACCCCAATTGGTTCGTGTGAAGTAAGTTCAGGATGCACCTGCCCACCAGCTGCGTAACGTGCCAAATCGGAAAAAGCTGGTTTGGGGAGATCCTTCGACCTCTCCAACTATTTTCTCGACACATCGCCTTGCACCGCAGTGGGAGAAATATATTCATATGTCCGTCAATCCTGGACACACTATCCCTAGATACCTACCAACCTTCATACATTTTAACTTAACATAACTTTTTCTTCTTCCTTTTCTTAAAAAAGACATCCAGACAGCATCCCAAAAGATAACATAAACCTCCAGGGAAATTATTTTCCTCAGTGCCTTTTGTGTGGGGTTTGTAAAAAAAAGTCGAATTATGTGCAAGAATTAAAATTTGTTTTATATTTTTCTGGACATATCTCATATGAAATGCAAAAAGGATCGTATTACATTATTAAAAACCACTATTGCTTGATACTATTTAAATTGCTTTTCAACATCTTTTCTTAGAAGGGTCAAACTTCCATAGATAAATTCCTATCCTCTGGTGATTCGAAGATCTATAAAATTTCCCCTTATTCGTATATTTTCAGCCAATCTTCTATCCTTTCGTACTTTTTTACACTCACATCTTTTATAAAAGGCAGAAGGGTCTATCCCAACTCCCGAATTTCCCAGCCAGAGAACGTCGTTGTTTTCAAATAAGTAACTGCCATGTTGACTTTGTGTTGAACATTGGAGAAAAAATATTTAAAATTTAGGTGGTAAATTCAGCGTATTATATTGTCATCTGAAAAAAAGAACGTTAGAATAATAATACTTTAAGTTTACCTATAAAATTAATCAATTTACTCTTGGGAAATTTCTTTCACAATATACCTAGGTGAACTCCTAGCGTAGATGACATTATACGTTCTCTTGTTTAGCACAAACATGTTTAGTTAAAAAATAACTGGAATTGATATTAAAAATAACATATTTTTGAAGATCGTTTACGTAAATACCTACCTGTTTTTACCTTGCCATAATATTTATATGTACATTAAAATAAATATGAATGGTTTATATTCGTTTTCTTTGTTGCTTTATTTCCATGCTTAATTCCTTTTACAAGGATGATATTTTGCGTATCACAAAGCATGTGACGAAAATTGAACAGGTGGTTTAACAATGTGTTGCTAAGAACGAACGAGGAGTTTCAAAAATAATGTGAAACCGTTGTTAGCGATAATACTGAAAAGGTTGGGTCGTGCAGAGTGGATAAACTCGGAAAGGGGGTTCAGGAAAATATGGTTGCCAAATTGATTGACATCCTTGAAATACAGTATACGATGAGATCAAACTAAAATACTTTAGTTAAAAATATTGTGTACGGTGAGGATAGATGGCAGTGATAGTGGTCCTCTTTCATAAGAAACTTAATATCGCCCTGGTACCTCTCAGAATCAAAACGTTGCTTGAAATGAATTTGGCTGGTTTGATGACCAGATCTTAATAGCCAGATACTTTCTGAAATTCCTCTTCTCCATCGTATTCACCACTCCCTTAAGCATCATTCAAACACCACTATTATTTGAGATTCCACAGTCCCACCAGTGGGAATCATGTTCGTTATTCACAACTAAAAAGTTAATTTTTATCATTACAAATTAATGTTGCACTTGTGGCGATTCCAGTATTTTATAAGTTGATACCCATACTACACTAAGGATAAAAATTACAACTATTGTATCTAAAAAAATTACAAAACCGTAATGTTGAATTTTTACATTTACCTTGCTGATTTTTTTCATTGAAAAAAACGGTTTTTAAAATTTATTTCCGATCAAAGTTTTGGGTGGACGGTTTCGTTGAATCAACACAACGTAAAAAAAACAACAACTACAAAAATGCTGAAAAATGCTTGCTGGAGCGAGAATGTGGAAAAGGTTGCATTGGAATGGTTTTATAGCTTGGGAATAAGTCTTGATTTAAAAGAGCCAAGGCAGTAAAATGCAAACATTTGTTGTATAATTTATACTGTCACCGATACGAAGAAGCACAATTTTATTTTAGGGTCGTAAAAATATGTATTCGAAATTACGCTGTATTACAATGCGACTAGTCTTTGTTCGATATCACGCGGAAAGCTATTTTATTGTGTTAACCCTTTCAATACCAGAGTTCTTCCTGAGGAACATGAAGGATAAAATAATATCTCATGATTTTGAGAAACAAATAGCTACGTATTTTGCGAATCGATTGTGAAGGATATTTCCCATGGCGCCTGTTTTTCTGCTAGGTTGCAATCTTTATTCCAGTGACAAATATCGTCAATATAATAACAGATCCCACGATGCCGTTTTGCCTGGAATGGGATCGATTATTTATTTTATGTTTTCTTTATATAATGAAAACATAAAATAAATAAATAATTTCCTTATATATGTGGTAAAGTGTAAATTAATATTGTGTAAAATTAAACAAAAGTTTGACGCCTAAGAACAATAAAAATAATATTTAAGAATAATGAATCAGTTCAATCAAAATTTAAAGTGTTATCAAGCATAAAATATGGTTTTTGAGTGAAAACCAAAGTGCGGTGGTATTGAAAGGATTAGGTGTTAATTTTAAGTAAATATTCTTACGTTCTCGGTTCTATTTGAAATATTAAAATCTTAAAAAAGGTAGCAGGTTTGATAATCGGCGTATGCAATTAAATTTAATTTATTTAACATTTGTTTTTTATTGTAATATATGAAATAATGTAAAGCATAAATACGGCAATTTCCAGTCTGGTAGATAATCTCAGTAAGTACCTACTTGGTGAAATACCAGTATTTAGATTCAGAACCGTGACCGCATGGCTTCACCCATAATAAATTACCAGATATTTGCAGCCACTTTATTTTATAATCTTTTTCTTCCACCTCTCATTCACCTCCGTTTAAAATTACGATCGATCCCCATTGGGTTGCTATAGTCCCACTGGCTACGGGCAGTTGGAACTCATGTGCAGTTTTTAATATTTATTTAATATTTTAAGTTCATGTCGAAGAAGAATTTTTTAAAAATATATAATTTGGTTTTTACTTCTACGCGTTTAAACGCGTTTTTTGGCAATGAATTGTAAACACAGGTATGGAATAAATAAAATCGTGTTATTTTAACTTTAACTGAAGGGCGATACGAACTAAATAAACAGGTATCAGAAATTTTTTCGATTTTGTAAAGTTATTCGTAATCCAGTATTGTTTTTCTTTTTATATGACAAGATAAAATTCAAGCATTTATGGTTGATTAAAAAATGGATGAATAATTCAGACCCTTAATTAATTATTGTTATTTCATAACGCCTTGCGTTTTTTCCCCTCAAATAAGGCACAATCGCAAATAAATAACCGCCGAGGGAAATTAAAAACGTTCAGGTGATTAATACTGCTCATATATTTTTAACTCAGGGCTTGATAAAAAATATACGAAGCTGGAAAAATGAAATAATTCTATTACTAAATTCGTAATGTTACTTTGGCTCCTAATTTGAAATTACAATGTTGAGATATTTTAGGAATTTGTAGGGGTTTTTTTAAGGTTTTTTCTTTACATATTATGCTGGCCTATCCAAAATTGTTTTATTATTTGGATACGTCAGAGGTCTCAAAAGTTTCGTATTTTAACACTGATATTATAAAATACGCTTTTCTACTTAAGAGGAAAGGTTGCCCCGGCCTTTTTATATCAAACTTAAATTTGGATTCAAGGCCTAAAAACTGAACCAAACTGAATATTATTTTTCAAGCAAAAGTTGAACCATTTCTTATATGAAAATGTGGCACTATATTTAATTGGGTTTCAAATTCTAAAATATGGGTCTTTAAACAAATATATTTTTCACGGTTTTAGAGGCAACTTTAGCAATTATTTGTGAGTTTTCAATTATTATAAAAAAACATATTTTTCTCCACCTTTTATGTAAATATATTGAAATAAACAATAAAATTCTTTATCAGGGGTTAAAGTCAAAAGTTGTTTTCCTATAGTAAGTGTCTTTGACGCTTCGACAAGGCGTCCCCAGTCTTCAGAAGTAGGTACATTGTCCCGTTCCACTTCAAGGGCCATAAAGACCTCCCCTCTCGTGGCACAGCTCCTAGAATTGGTATTCCTAGCTTTATGTGAGATGAACTGACTGAAAGTTTCCTCTCTCTCTCTCTCTCTGGATTTGCCGCAAGTATTTTGAGTATTAAAATTTAGTAAAAACCAAAGAAGTTAAAGTTGTCCACACAATAGGTTTTGTTCTCTGGAACAATATTAGACGGATAAAGAAAGTTTTGTGGAAAATGGCTAACGCACGCAATATCTTGAAAACATTCAAAAATTTTAATAGTTTATGACATTTTTGAACAACCACGTTCAAAGGAAGGCAGTTTAAAAGCTAAAAGTAAGTAACGCCCTTGAGGTGATTTTGCACTAAAACGGCGCTATACAATTAATCATCAAAATATTATTATTATTTATTAAATCAACTACCTATAATAGTAAAACAAAAAATATTTTCATAGAAATCAGGCGCCACAGGCGATTTTTTTTTGTTAATGGTCAAATATCCTCAAAAAGTGAAAGGTCCATACGTGTTTTTTTCTCGTTTCAATGATAACGATAACAAATAGAATATGTTGTTAATTTTTTTTTCTTACATAAATTTAAGCAAAATTTGTTCATTATTATGGCCAAGTGATAATAATTACAATAAGTTATATTTATTTAAATGAAAACGTCACATCATGTGCATAAATACAAATGTGAATATAAAACATAAATACGAAATTTAAAGACAAAAATTATAAAGTATGTAAATAAAAGTATAAAAACCAAAAGGCAAGAATTTTTTTATGAATAATGACGTATTTATTGTGAAAAATATAATAATCTGTAAAATAATTATCCAAACTAGAATTATTTGCAGATAATGCCGATCAGTACAAATGAATAAATAACCTAAATGATTATTAAATTTTAGGTGCTTTAAATAGCGTAGCTATCTTTTGTCAGAAGATCTAGTTATATAATAATGCTTCAAAAAATGAATTACACGTAAAAATAAAATTAAGAATATCTGTAAATAGCAAAGCAAGAATAGTTTCTAAGAATGGTACCTATATTAATGTTACCTATTTGTGCTCATGAAAAAAATAATACATTTATAATTTTAAAAGGTTGTAAGGTTTATTTTTTTTAAATCACGAATGTAATAAATAAACTACATTTACTCACAGCGTGTAGAGTTATGGACGGTATTTTTGTCGATGTAGTAAATTTACAAAAAAAATTCCTCAGGGAGTACCAATATCAGCCGTAGATAAATGAGTTCATGGGTACATATCTGTATTATGTCAGCAGTATATTCCATGCATCTGTTATGTGTGCATACGTATTATGTAAATTATGGATTCTATTCAGTGGAGTGTTGAATTGTGTGGCCGTCGCAGTGTTATGGCAATAATACGGTAGTTATGATCTTGTATTTCTTGCCGGTATTTAGTTTATGAGCTGCAGCAAATCAAGGCTGTCAGTTTAAATAAAAATGCAAAATTTTAAATAAAAAAATACCAGAACGAAAACAATGCTTCTGTCACTGATATTAAATACATTAATTGAAATGTAACTAGGTTGTTCTTTCGGTATATTTAGTTTATGGGTATATCATTTTTATGTTATTAAGCTATTTTTAAGTATTTTAAAGTTACACCTAAATCAATAATTTCGGAAACAGAATAGTGGTTGATGTTATCGATTGTTTGATTGAAAAAACTGTATTTTTTAATTTTTATAATCTCATGTTTCTGAATTTATTATTATTAAGGTAGAGCTTGCTTTCGCTACACCACTCATATAATTTTAACCAGTTTTCTGACATAGTATATAATTTGTCCGGGCTTCTAATTACTTAAAAAAGTTTCACATCATCTGCAAACATAAGTACGTTGACATCTTTGAAAATATTAGAAATATCGTTCTCAAAAGATATGCATAAAACGGTGACCGGATAAATCATCACAATGATAATTAATCACATCTTTAAAAAGTTATATGAAGTCATGGAAAGGGATGAAACAAAAACTTTATTAAATGGGTTAAGTAGGTTAGGTTAAGTTAAAAAAAAATATCGTTTTTAATGACTTTATATCACTTTATAAAAGTGTGTTGAATTTTCACTGTGTTGAGTTATCATGTAAGCGATTTTGTTGTCTTTATATTGCATTAAAAATATTTGAAAGTTGATTATCAATAAATTCTCTCAGCTTCATTTTGACTTTAATTTTAAATATATATTATTTTATTTTTGTTTGATTTAGTAAGGCATTATAGAATCAACATATTACCTCAAATAGGTATTTTAAAGTGCGGTAGGCTCTACTCCCGGACTTATTCTTAAGATTACCAGTAAATACCTTGACCTAAGTTTATTTTTATATTTTTTAGGCAAATTTTCAAAGTAACTTTTGGGAAGATAGGATGCGATGTTAGCTTATTTAAAAAAAATAAGGTACATTGTAACATCAGTAAATACATATTATGTATCACAACACATAAGTAAAAAGGCGGCTGAGAATTTGAAAAAGTCACATTCTGATATACATTTTTATTATAATAGATAAAAAGTCTCGTATATCAGAAAAAGAACTTTGAAAGCTGCCAATAGCCTTTTTACTTATGACGGTGTAATAGACAAAAACAGGATATAAAAAATATTAAAGAATGTGATACAACAATAATTATTTTGGACAATGTACCTATTAGCACTAGCAAAATTATGAAGAGAGGTAACTTAAAAAATAAATATAAAATGCTGCAAGATGTAAGATAAAGTTAAAATATACTTGATATGAAAGAATTACTTGAATGTTATGCTAATTTTCGTGAATTTATTACCACTTAATTTATTCAAAGAATAAAAAAATAAAGTTATAGAAACGAAATTATATCCGCGATCGTCTTTGAAACCTCTCTCCAATCGACCGTTTAAGCACCCCCGATCTGTAGAGTAATTTATATTTACCTTTTGTACCACTGAGAGAATACATGGTGTTTAAAAGGTGTTATGTTATGTAGTTTTAGGAGTGTAAAAAATTTTTGTCGAAGGACCTTAAATTTAGTGAAATTACCACTGCACATGAGACCTATGTTGAATGGAAGGAAGGACTCACCATTAGAAATATTGGCACTCGTTTCTTCCTGTTTTGTTCTTCTCACAGCAATGGCACGGTATACGTAACTGTTTGCACGACATTGGCGCTGATATAAATGCGCTGATGTGGTTTTTTATAGTGAACTATTCGGGATATTGAAACAGACTGATTGAAATGTGCACAGAAAGGTGTAGGAATCGAAGTAGGTAGGACAAAGGAACAACAATACTATCTCAGTACAGTGGTCGCAGGTATGTATACATGTGTGCATGAGATGTATGTGTAAATTAATGTGTATTGGCGTAGCCAATATAAATTACAAAATAATCTTTTGACAGTGACCTTCCAGCCCGTTGTACTATGTTATGTACGCAACAAAGTTTCAAATTATTCAACGGTTGGCAAATGAGCTGTCTAATTCCCGGTTCACAAAATCCCTCTCCGTACATTTTTTCGGACGATACTTTTAGTTCGTGAAATATCCTTCGGGAACCGAGGCCTAAGTGAAACGATAAATCACTTGATGTATACACCCTGAGGTCACTAATGGCCCATATTAAGTATTGATTCATTCAGTAATTCTACTTTAATTATCAGGGTGAGACGAATGAATTCATTGCCCCAGAAGTAGTCTTTAAAAATTAAAACGTACTTTCTTTGTTTTTATAGAAACAATTAAAACTTTAAAATTAATATATTTAAACCGTTACGGAATCTTCTCACATATGTCCATGACTCATTTGGTAGGAACCGGTATCTAGTAAGAAAATTATATTGCAAATAAACTAACTAATAGTTCATATTGCACCCCGAAAACGATTATGAATCTTGTAATATTGACTGTGAATAGGTTTATATTTTCAATAAATACCTTTTAAGCCCTATTTAAAATTTTACTGATATATTGTTTCGTGTTTACTCAAATATAAAATTAACCTCAATAATAATTGCAATAATCATTTCAATTATTATAATAATCATTTCAATAATTATAATAATCATTGTAATAATTGTAATTTCCCTTAATTATTGTACTTATCATTGTGATAAATGTTATAATCATTAGAATAATTGTAAATATCATTTCAATAATTGAAATATTTATTTTTATATGTGTAATAATCTTTAGAATAATTGTAATTATAATTACAATAATTTTAATAACGGTTTCAATTTGGGAGGCGGGCATGTTCACCGCTGCCACGGAAACGATTCATTTGACAATCAACAACTCTTTCGTAGGTCACACTACGTGGTTTGCTACGTTTAGTTATGTAGCAGGGGTACCCGGGTTCATGAGGTGAGGTTTGTTCAGGTCTTGGTGGCGGATCCGTCTGCCCACTAGCTGAGCGACGGACCGGATATGGAGAGGCCGGATAGGGAGAACCTTTGAACTCTGCCGCCTGTATTTAAAAAGATAAATTTTTGTGATACCGTACAAGAGTCGCAACTGCTTTCAACCGCTTGGAGCCAGTGAGACTATGGCATCCCCAATTGGAGTTTATTGTGAGGCTGGAGGTAATAAAAAGGGGAAGGAAATATGAAGAAAAAATTAGGAATGTACCTAAATATTAGGATCGGGTCGCCAAACACGGCTAAAGCCATTACAAACAACGTTTTAATTCTGAATGGTGGTCTTACATTCGGGCAATTGTCTACACCAGGGGTCTCCAAACTACGGCCCGCGGGCCGTATCCGGCCCGCCAGTGTCTTCCATCCGGCCCGCGACATCTTATGACCAGTGTCATCAAGGACCCGCGACAGCTAATGGCTAAGACCTTGCTCAGAAGGGGCGAAAACTCCGCGAATTTTTTCGTGCGAATAAATAAATATGCTCGTTGGCGAGGTACTTGGCACCAATACATTGCGTCCACAAGTATCGCGCGAATATATCGAGAGGATTTTTTTTTTAAATCTTTATTTGATTCGCAATGATATCAGGGTCTGAGAAACGAGTATCAAAAATTATCTTCAGAGCTACATTATCTAAAGTTATATTTTCATCACTGAAACGGCCCTCTGAACTCACTGGAGTAGTCAATGTGGCCCTCCGGCTGAAAAGTTTGGAGACCCCTGGTCTACACCAACACCTCAGTGAGAGTGATATATTTATGTGTCAGTCCTGGATGCACTGACCCCCAGATTCCTCCACCCATCATACCTTTTCCCTTTCCAGTAATTCCTCTTCTTACCTCCGTTAAAAAGATCCTCCGCAACAACCCCAAAGATGACGTATGAGGCCGAAGTTCAGATAAATTATTAAATAAATAATAAATGAAAAAACAACTCGTTAAAATAAAAAGTATTTTACAATCGTACATTAATACATGTAATCAAAAATAAACGTTTATTTTGTTTGTATGAGGTTTCAATTTTCCTCCCCAGAGACTGGAGTCAACAGAGCTAACAACTTTGTTAACCATATTGTTTCATATTCAGTTTACTGTTATTTTATGTTTTGAAATTTTTGTTTATAATTCTCGATAGCTCACATTTATATTCTGCTCTAAAAATCCATGTAAAAGTCCGGCTGGGCAAAAAACCAAATAAATAAATAAACAATAATAAAAAAGGACAACTGAGCTAAATCTTATAGTGCGCCCTACTGTCGAATTTGGCAGCCATCTCTGGTCTGGAGCCCCAAAATACCTGAAAAAAACCCTTGACTCTGTGCAGAAACGGGCGGTCCGTTTGATAGATTCTCCAATCTTAACAAACGGACTGCAATCTTTAGAGCACAGGCGTCAGGTAGGTATGCTGTCCTTGTTCTATCGGTATTACAATGGAAGATGCTCTGAGGAACTAGCGTCATTGATCCCTTCGGCACCGGTGCGTAGTCGGGATACACGCCAAACGCGCGCCCAACATTTGTACACAGTTGACACTTGTCACATGAGAACGGGTCGCTTCTACGATTCGTTCTTGAGTTCAACAGCTCGGCTGTGGAACGAACTGCCGGCCTCTGTGTTTCCTCCCTCCTACAACATGGGACTCTTCAAGACCCATGTTCACTCCTTCCTCTCCAAAAAAAGACCCTCCACACAGCATCCCCAAAGATGACATAGGCCCCGAGGGAAATTATTTTCTTCAGGGCCTCCTGTGTGGAGTAATTATAAAAAATAAAAAAAATAAAAATAAAAATCCGATTTTTATTTAATGTATTAACTGCTGTACTATCATAAAATTTCTGAGAATTGCGTTTATGTTCGCGTGTTTAAGCACTATTGCCACCAACAGTTGAAATAATGTATTGTCATCAACAGCGAGTCTCTCTGAGTTTTAGCTCGATCAGATGTCGGAAAGAAAATGTCATAAGAGGATTAGTCATGTTAATCAAAAATTTATGAATTAGATTCTGCAAACCCTGAGATTTCCCTGAATTCTTATTATTTAATAACTATTTGTTAAATGCAGACTTTTAAATACACGCAAATGAAACTATAGTCTTCGGGACTATTTACCTAATTCCTTTTTGGATTGTCAGCATATAATCGCTATCCCCTGCTGTGATTTCTCAATGATGGTTATAATTAAACTTTGAAATAATAATATTTTTACCTTTTGAACTTTGATATCAATTTCATACCTCTTGCAAGAATGTGTATTCGACAAGCACTAGTCTACATAATATGTGTGTTCAGTAGAAGCAGAAAATCCATGAATAGTAAGAGATTAAACCACGTTTGACCGATTTACAAATGAGGAGTTCCGAAAATAATTCACAGTCTCTGTAAGCTAATTAGGGGGTTACGGAACTTTTAGATCAGTGATGACCAACCTGTTTAGCCGGATAGCCAATTTAACCATCTT
The DNA here is from genome assembly GCF_061612785.1 of Hesperophylax consimilis. Classification (NCBI taxonomy): domain Eukaryota; kingdom Metazoa; phylum Arthropoda; class Insecta; order Trichoptera; family Limnephilidae; genus Hesperophylax; species Hesperophylax consimilis. The sequence goes on from NC_142845.1 coordinate 9,212,885, forward strand.
CAATATTTTGCGATCCGTGTTCTTAGGGTACTGACCACCAGCTTGACATTCTTTAATTTGCAGTCGGTGATATGGCAAACCTTTTTGCACTTTCACTTTTTGATAAAACAATTACAGAACGCAAAAAAATAATGTGCCGCTGTCGAAAATTTTATACCTCCTGCACTAAATCAATAAAATCCGTTAATTTTCAGCATTCAGAAATATTAAAGAAAAATACCTACTTGTAACTTTGAGCAACTGATGATTTTTCATCTTTCGGAAAGTTAAACCAAATTTAGTGAAGAAAACTTTTGATATTTTGTAAAATGATAACTTTTACATACATCTTCATATAAATGCGCTGCGCTGCGAAGGTGAAATTGTTTCTTAAGGTCGAACGAAGTACACCATGAAATTTTGTCTTTTAAAGATGTAAGAAAAATCTTAATATTTTGAGAGGCTGATTCAGAACTTTGAAGAAAGACAGAAGTTTTCCCAGGCTCACTTTCGCCAAACAGAACAAAAACCGTTGAATATTCTTTACCGGCATTTTTCGAAATATTTTATTAAGCCACGTGGGCAGTACAAAAGGGGTCGCGAGGCACACGAAATGGGCTCGTGGGCCGAGGGTTGCTCATCCCTGGCTTAGATGGTTAATTGTTTGAATGGACGAAGGGAGAAAAGAGCGTCATGAAAATATATTATTTGCAACTTGAATATTTCAGGAAGAGAGGGAAGCGGATCAAATACTTTATTCGAGTCTTGTTAAGAGTCGCGTTTGAATATGAATAATGCATTGAGTGTATGCCAGGAATGTTTTGCAGATTCTCATATTTGCTGCCCACCCTAATGTTATTATAAATTAGTTTAGATGTTTTTCAATGGAGTAAAATATATGTTTGTAAGGAAGCTAATTACATGACATATATATTACTCCATTCAAAAACATCTTATGTAATCTATGTTTAGGTAACACTTAACAAATAATAACCCCAGGGCTTGTTTATGATGGTAATTACTTATCCGGCAAATTCGCGCAGAGTTCTAATAAAATTAATTAACGCTGCCTACCTAAATTTCAGCCTAATCAATGTTGACGGAAGATAAAATTTAATTAGCCCGTCATAAACCACGACTTGTCAACCTTGAAAAATACATCGTCTCTCGGTAAATAAGCTAGAGAATCGAAATTATTTTATATTTTTTTTAACACACGGTGGTATATTTACGTTGACGCACGGTGTGTTTTCGTGGAGTTGTTTAGTGAAATAATCACAAACACATTTATTATACACAGTAATGCTGTGGGGTATTATTTGTTTATTTAGTAATGTAGCTGTTTGTACCAATACATTACGGAAAAGCTAACAAATTCGAGGTATATATGAGTATAAAAAGGTAATTTATACTATTTTTTTAAATGCGTTGAAAGATAGTTGTTGAACTGTATGTAAGCGAAAGTGAAATTGAAAATATCGATGATCAATGCGGAATTGTTAAGCAGTTAAGTCGCTCTGTTGATTGGCTCATTCTAATAGTCAGATTTACACTAGATATTATAAAGTGTAAAATTTTATAGTTTAATGAAATATTATTTTAAAAATAAGAAGTCCCCACTATTTTGTCACATATTGTTAACAAGTTTAATTTGAAGAACTGGATATCAATTTTCTTTTTTAATAATATTGAATAATAGTATTAAAGAATGTATAAGAAAAAAACTTTAAATAAAGAAGGCATTGCTTTTGGAGCATAAAAAAGTGCAGGAGATCTCCAACGAGTATATTATCACGGTAAGTAAAAACACAATGTCTTCCTTGAGAGTCTCAAGGCAGTATAGGCACACTTGTTAGGCACACATAATATAACCTCTTTCAACGTATCTCGTAATAATCACTGCGGTTATATTTACTTATTACTTGAAAATGCGCGATCTGAGCAAAGAAAAAGGAACGAAGCAACCGTAAGCGGCATTTCGCGCTTCTTGCTGTTACTTCGCCCCTTTTCCATAAGTCGTTGTTCAGCTCGAGAGGTCGGCTTGCGTTTTTATATGCACCCTTAGACATGAAATAAATTACACATTAGGAAAAGGACAAACATGGAAAAATTTAACATAAGAATGTTATAAATATGCCAGAAAAATTATAAATTTGCAATTTGTGGAAAAAATATCGTTTTCACTGCAAGAGAAATAAACAAATGGACAGATTAGCTGTTTTTTGCTTTCAACATAAAAATGTGTTCTTAAGTTTTACTATTTCTTTTACGAAAATCAAACACTTTGTATACTCCACTATTTAATCAAAAAAGATCAACATGTTTCAAAACCAACGGTTTCTTCGTAAGGATAAACGTATTATTACTATTTCTGTTTTCAGTTAAATTGAATGACGTGTTACACCGCTTAAACAACTTGAGTATTTTTGCAATCTACCTACTTTTAAAACGAGGAATAAAGTTTAACGCAAAACTATAGTGAAAAAAAAGTAATAAAAATAAACACCCGCGGAATTATGTGGCTTGGGAGTGCGTTGATGGAAAATGAGAATTCCTCTGTTGAACATTTCGTTTCAATTTTTTGGAAATATGTAATAAAATGTTGACGGTTTAACTGCTCCTTCGGGATCACTGCCGCATTGTTCTGTCTTCTTTTCGGAGACGACAGCAAATATCGTAATGATATGATGGCCATCTCTCGTAGGTACTTAAAAACACATTATCTCATCCAACTTCTTGGCTTTTCATAAATATAAAAGTCCTTGTAATTATCTGTGTACAGTTATGTACTAATATAATATTTATTTTTAAGATCCGATAATCTTTTTTCCTATAGTAAAGTAGTTTTTGCTAAAAATATAAGTTAAGTTTTGCTCTTATGAAAATGATACCATCCACTTTTTGCAGCTTTTGTAAACAATTTAAACTTTTTTGGTTTTTCTTTTAGGTATTTTATCATTTTTTTTATTAGTACATACATTGATTTCGTAAATTGAATTGTTATGTATTTTGTTATTTATATATATATTTTTTAAATTATATACTTTTTGTATTTCTTTTATATTTCATACTTGATATATTCTTTTAATAAACTGCATACATAATTAACCACCACACCACGTGCATGTGCCTAGCTTGGTGGTCTAAACATTCCTAGTGATTTTAATAACCATTTCAAAAATTGAAAGAAATAAATAATTATTATTAAAATTACAAACACTTGTTTATTATTGAACAAGTCTTGCTGTGTAATTATTACTAAGCGTGACAGCTGTTTCGCCCTGCTGTTTCGCCCTCTGAAGGTATCATCAAACTGCTTTCAGAGGGCGAAAAAGCTGCACGCGTTATAATAATTACACAGCAGGACTTGTTTTTTCGTAAATTTAATAATAATACGAGTACTACTGAAAAATAATACTAAGAGAAAATTGAATACTTAAAATGTTGTTCTCCAAATTAAACTTGATAACAATAAACAATTTAAACATTGTACCTTAAAACAGTTTTTTGTACATGTTTTCATCAAAACAATATTAAGATTGTTTCGCATTAGGCTCGATTGGAAAATTTTTAATCACAGAAACTGAACTTTTTCTTATTTAGCAAAGTCAGTAATAAAGTGGAATTTATGCCAGACGATTAAATAAATTTAATGTTTACGCACATGTGGTTTTTGTCCCGCGGTATTATGTAAGGCTTGACAAATTACAGCAATAATTGCCTAAATGTAAGGCCGCATTAAGCTTTTTTAACGATGTAATAAGCTTTCTGATTTTTTTAATCTAGTTCATTTTAGGTTATTAGGGTAAAGTACCTATCTTCAAATGACTGTTATTGAAAGTTAATATAATACATCGCTTCTACCCATTTAGAAATAAATGTTTTAAAATTACTGATTAACAACCATTTACGATACATTAATGGTTGTTTATCAGTTCTGTAAAATTTAAAACACGTTATTTAGTAAGGCCCTTACATGCTGCATACAACTAATTGCGTAGTGAACTCAGTTGCCAGCACTTGCATTAACTTTCGTTGTGATAAAATTTTTGCATTCGAGTATTATGTGTCCGAGGATAAAGTGCGTTAACTTTGGGTGGTGAAACTACATGAAAGTACACATCAAAAAGATTGTACTCTTTTTTTGAAATTCAAACGTTTTAATGCAGTTTTCAGGTTAAAAAATTGAATTCTTTTTAAGGAAAAATAAATATTCTTTTGTGAAAAAATATTAAGGTATTGGAAAATAAACATCGAAATATCGAAAAAGTTTGTTTTTTTACATTTTTACCATCATATAGAATCACCTCCAAAACTTTTCCTCCAGACACCCTTAATAGGAACAAACCATAAAAACAGTAGATTTTTTTAATCTTTCGAAATGGTTACGAAAAACCAAAAAAGCACAGAGATATTTTTTTTTACTTTAGAAACTTCATATTTGAAACCTTCTACCTTTTTCGCATATATTTTATGTTATACATGAATAAAATCTGCTCAGATGTTAAATATTACTATTTAAATTATTAGAAAACTCACTGAAATACGCAGTAATCTTTTGTATTATTTTGGTTACACACATTTAATTCTCTTTATTTCATGTTACACGTCTTTGTCCTGGTACTAAACCATTATTTCTCACCAGGACACAACTGAAACTACCTTCTGAGGTACCACGTAAACTTAAAAGTTTAAATACGTCACTGAGTACTCCGAAAAACCTTTAAGGTGATGCTCGCTGACGTTGCAATGTCTCGTGGAAAGCAAAAAAGAGAACAAATCTGTTTGGCTGATGTGTTCTCTTTTTGTTCTCTAGAGTCCATTTGTAAAATGTGTTGATTAATGGTTAGTATTGGATCACCAATAAAATTCTTTTCATTAGGTGGCGTTTTTCCAACATTTTCCGATAAGAAATTATTCTTAAAAAAGTTACGATTTTTTCAGATAATTAAAGGCAATTACCTTTATTTTATATCACTTCCTGATGATCTCTTTTAAAGCCAGTAAAACCTTCCCAACATTAATGAACAAACAAACAAATCAAAATTTATCTGTAACGGTTGTTTAATGCGGTTTATTTTTCTACAAGTAATATTAACACCAATTATTATTGGTGTAGTTAATTTATGCGGTCACGCACGCTTTTCAATCCTTCCACAATTTTATTAAGGTGTTTGTTCTGAAATTACTTACGTGTCGTCACCCAAGTTCGTGTTTGTAAATTTAATAAAATGAATAATTTATTTTCTTATCAATTTTCACGGTACTCTTACTACGAGCAGCATTTTTAATTGTAAAAAAAAAAATAAAAATCTTTTCACAAACCAAAACATTTCATATATTGGCGATTATAACAATGGATACAATCCGACATATACACCTTCAAAGGCATGTAAAAACAAATATTTTTTTTAATTATTAATCATTGCTTAAGCAAACCACATATTTGAAAGCAAATATTATTACAGACTAAATTAACATTGGGGTGATATTTTAAGAAATCAATATATTCACGAAAGATAAGATTGGACGCGATTATTTTTGTAAATTGTTTATGTCAGTTTCCTACTACAATATATTATTTATATCCATTTTGTAAAATGGCTTTTCACAATAAAAATTAAAGTTTTTTTTATGAAAATAATATTAGGTGAGGCAGAATAATAGCCAAAATACTTCAATTAACACAATTTTATAATCTCGGATGACAGGTGATAGAGAAAAGACATGTTGCACACTCTTACAAACCTACATTGTTTTCTCTCTTTCCTGATTTCTGTACCACTAACTTTAAAATTAAGTATAAATTTGCGGAATCAATTTTTAGTCAACAGTTAAAAATCATCTGACGCAATGTGTAATTTATTTTTATTTATTTATTTAAGTTTTAATCCAGCAGGACTGGGAGGATAGTGCAATCCCAGTCTGCCATATTACATGAAATGCAGTTAAACAGGGATGCAATAAAATAAAGTAAAAAATTATAAAAATGGAAATAAGATAAAACAAAGAGAAAAAATGCTGTTAAGTATTATAATTCTTCTATTCCAGCCGTTGCTTTGCTATAACAGCCGGTTATTTCAACCAAAACAAATTTACTTAATATCGTAGAACTATTTGTTTAGTTATTCTATTTGTACATACTCTAACCTAAAGCACACAACATGTTTTTTGCACTTGCGTGTTGTGAGTGTTTACTACTGCATATTTAAAACCATTCCAATTAACTACTAGAAACCATTTAATTATATTGAAAATGAGGTCGCTCTAATTTCATACTTTGCAGTATTTACGTAAAAGTGATGAATCAATGTAAAAAAAATTTAAAAAATACTTAGTTTTTACAATACCCAGCAAAATTAAAGAAAATACAACAATTTTAATAAAACAAAAACAATAACAATTTTACTTGGCCATTGTTATTGATTTTATTGAAAAATCTGTTTTCAATTTTATCAGCAAAAAAATCTTTCACATTTTAACATAAAAAGTCCATATATTTTATAACAGTTGATTACAAAATCATCTTGATGAGCTCTTTTTCATTGTGTCAACATTTTTAATTCCAAAAAGCGACCTAGATGTCCGATTTACTAAACACCTTCATTGAGTCATTTAATCGTGAGTTTTTAATTGGATTTTGGATTTAATCGGTGTTTGGTTCTGCGAACTTTAAAAGAATTTACTTATGTAGAAAAAAATTCAGCCAAATGAATATTTCAACTTATATTCGTTTTTGACATCAAGTACCAGTTAAAGTGAAATATTGAATTAAAATTACAAAAAAATAATTTAGAAAAAACAAAGAAGTGATAAAAAAATAATATTTATATCAAACATGCATCGGTTGTGATGATATCGATTAATTATTAAATCTTCTTGTTAGTACTTTTTCTTAAAAGTTAACACAAGCATCGGAGTTGACAAAGACACCATATAAATCATTTCAACAAAAAAACATTTCAGATACTTCTTACTACCTATATTTTATTTTATTTCATATTATCTGTTTATTAAATTTTATTAATTTGTAAAATGGGAGGCTCAGCACGGGTAAAGCACATAGTGAGGCCCATATTATCTTATAATGTTTTAAATATGTTAATATTGTATAAACAAAAAAATGCTTGACACGACAAATTTGTTATTTAACTATGAAGGTATACATTCAATCTTTACTCTGTGAAATTTATAAACAATATTATAAAGACAAATTATGTAACGTTATTCCTTCAGTCTTTTTGCGGTTTAAAGTATCGTGAACATGTTTTATTACGCTGCGGTATACACGATAGGCTACCAGGAAAAATATATAAGCAATTTTCTAATTAACCGCATTGAGTGCAAACAAATAATTTTATAATCTGAATCTTGTGGAGAGAAAGAAATCGTTTACGTTTATATGAAAACTATTTGTAGAGAAGTTTTGCAACACTTGGCAAAACTAAAATTGCCATTTTTTTAAAAACATCGGTACGTTACTTGACTAGTCAATACAATACATTTAACTAGGTTTTATGATAATAATTTTTTAATTTTAGCTTTATCAGGGCAGTATGCAGTTGTAGCAAAACCCGGTCGGTATTAAGTATTTATATATACTAGTATTATACTGCCCTGATGAAGCTACGGTTGTAGCGAAACCCGGTCGGTATTAAGCATTTACCTATAAGTGATGTTTACAAAGTTATTGTTTAATTTAAAATTATAATGTCACATCACAAAGTAATCGCTTCATATGAAGAAATAATTTTAAAAATTTTAATTCTCATATGATTCTGGCATTTATCCATAAAGGGTTTTCTAGTGCATTACTTCAAATTACAAAGCAGGGAGAGTGAATTTATGAAATTTATTTTGTTTAAATGGATAAATTTCAAAATAATAATATAAAAGATTGCAGTTTAGTTCAGACATAGAAGAGTTGAAATTTTAGAAGTTTATTCAAAGTCTTGATAAAAGAAAAGATAATTTTTTTAGAGAGGGTCAGCCAAAAAATATGTGATCTTCAGTTTCCCCTTCTAGACCACAGAAAATCGAATCAGGATTTATTAAAATACCGTTAAAAATGCCATTTCCCAACAAAATAACATTAAATTTGAAATATATCGGTTCACGTGTATAACACGTGTTCTTGCAGCTGTGCCTATAATCATAAATATAACGAAGAAATGCGAAATCATTTTATTTTATATGAACACTTACTCCGATATCCACATAATACATTCCTGTTTCACTGATAGTTTTTTAGGAAAACTCAATTCATTGATTATACGAATAAGTTGCCTACATTTTCAAAGTTAGAACCTTGTGCAAGCAAGGTAACGATTAATGTGAGAGTGAATAGCGTTTTTTTTTTATAGAAATATAAATAAACCAACTCGGGAGCAACTTTTTTAATAACGCTGATAATATGTAGACATTTGTATCAATTTGTTTTTTTCATTATTAATGTCATAATTAAGTCTGCAAAGCTCCTAAAGTTTTCCCCTCAAATCTAGAAGTTTCTATCGAATTTCAAATCTTTTTTTGTGGGACTTTGAAAATAAGATATAACATTAAATAATAACAAAAACATATAACAAAAAGAAAAACATTATGTAAAATTTTCAAACTGCTTACGGTAAAGTCCTGGAAAATGATAAATCTTAAATATAAATAACTTACCTCCGTAGATAAACTTAAAAAACCGTCAGAAATAATTAAAATGTGAGCGTCGGGCATACCCCGTTTTTAGAGTTCAAAATTCGTGAGGTTTCACGGGGATTCTATCTGCATTTCACCAAATCACACGCGCGCGGTCCATGAATTCATCTGTAGTATGGTGGCTGGAATATAAAACCTGGTAAAAGTACATTTGGCGGCTCCAGAAGTCACAAAAGGAACCCTCTTCTCACGGATAGGTCTGAAAAGACTTATTCTCCGATTTTAACTGGGATAAAAAATTTAAAAGTTTACTGTTCAACAAAAGATTATCAAGGGGAGCAGTTTTTTCACATTATCTCTACAAAAGATACCCTGAGGAAAATAATTCCTCTCAGGGAGTATTTCATATTTGGGGATGCTCTGTAGATGGTCTTTTTAGAAATTAGGGTAGAGATCTGAGGGTCAGTTTTCCAGGAGTGATGGACATATAAATCCTTCGCTCCTCTCTCAACTAGTCTCTCCCGATCCGGCCTGCCATGTGTTGCCGAGACCCGTACAAACATCAGCCCATAAAACCGGGTATCCCTGCTAAGTAACCAAACGTAGCGAACTACTCGGAGTTACCTGTGGAAGAGGAGATGGTTATCCAATAAATGATTTGCAGGGCGGCGGTACCCATACCCGCCTTATAAATTGTAACCCACCTATATACGTTAAATAAAACAAAAGATTTATTGAAAAGTAAATTCATCATTACTAAAAAGTTTGCAACGAAACGTAAAATCCATGCGTATTTTCTAAAAAGCAACAGCTACAATTTAAAGGGAATTAATTAAAATTCGTAGAAGTTATGTTTCAGGCCAATTGAAAAATTTCGTTTTCAGATATTAGCAAATATTTCGAATTTTATTTCTCGAAATCCCAAAGTGACATTACGCTTTAAATGAGCTTAAAACCAACAGCGAATTAAAGATTTTCTAATCCTATAGCTACACCTTTCCGGCTTATTTATACCTGTGGCAAATAATAATTATTGTAGGTTTTAGTGGCATCATTTTTATTGCCGAATAGTAATCAGCAAAAATATTTTCTTTTAAATAAATTTATTGGTCTGCGTTATTAAAATTCACAGAGCCTTTATAAACAAAGACAATCTTTTTAGTACTCTCGTATATGGATAATTGATAAAATAGATGATATCATTTTGCATGAGACATCGAATCAACAATACACAATTGTTGAATTTGTACAAATTGCAAGTGCGCCCCACTCAAGAATCTGGCAGCCACCTTTGATCTGGAGCCCAAAAATGCCTGAAAAAAACCGTTGATTTTGTGCAAAAACGGGTGTTCAATTTAATATATTCCCCTATCTTGGACAAATCGATTGCAGTAAGAAGTTCACAGGAGTCAGATAGGTATGCTGTCCTTATTCTACCGGTATATCAATGGGAGATGCTCCGAGTAACTAGCGTCATTGATCCCGTCGTCACCGGTAAATAGTCGGGAAACATGCTAAACGCGCGCCAAATACATATGTACGGTTATCATGAGAACGTCGATTCTACTACTCGTTCTTTAGTTCAACATCTCGGCTGAGGAACGACTTGCCGGCCTCTGTGTTTCCTCCCTCCTACAAAATGGGTACCTTAAAGACCCATTTTCACTCCTTCCTTTCATCAAAAAGATTGTCCCTAACAGCCTCCCCGAAGATTGTGGGGTTAATGTAAAATAATTGACCACTAACTACTGAATATACTAAAAGATTAAATTTATTTATCCCATTAATATTCTACAATAAATATTTTTATCGAATTTTTTGGACAATTTGGCGAAATTTTTTAAGGAATTTTATATTTATTATTTTACAAGCAATAATTATTTGCCTGAAACACTCATCCACATTGAAAAATCTCCTGATAAAAGATACATGACGCCAACGGGACTCGAACTCCCGTTGGTGTCATGTATCTTTTATCAGGAGATTTTTCAATGTGGATGAGTGTTTCAGGCGAATAATTATTGCTTGTAAAATAATTGTTACCCTTTGTGCTATGCATAAAAAACCTTGTCTTAAAAACTTATAAAATCCAAACCAATAATAATTAAACCAAAAAAATAATAATAAATTTTATATTTGTTTAACCTTTTTTAATTGATGATGATATCCTATTAAAACACATGAATTTTAAACAAAATAAGATTTTCAACAAATTACCACATCTAATCGTAATCCAGAAAAATAAATTACACCGCATTTGGCTACGCACTGAGAGAAAACCTGGATAACCATAAATTTCTGGTTAAAGTATGCAAAAATGGGGACTTAAAATGAAATCAGCGTTTAAATGGGCGATTTAAATAAACATCTCACAAAAAATCACAAAAAGCACGACATTTATTTGAAGTAAAAATGTAAAACGTGGAATATGTTTAATTTCCTTGACATTTTAATTTCATTTCAATTAGATCGCTTATGAATTTATTACCAATTATGAGAAATATATTTCGTACATTATAATTTACTATTCAGGAGAGAGAACATGTCCCATAAACAAATTAAAAATCAATCAACAATTTATAAAAACCTTGTTTTAAAATGTATACATCATGTTTTAGTAAAGGGTTACAAACAACATAAAAAAATTATATTTTACACGCGAAAAACTGTTAGATATTCACTTTAACAAATACAAATTCAATTTTTCGACCAATATCAGGAAAATCATAAAGTTTAAAATATTTTAATGAAATTGTTTTCCCCAGTTTGCTGAAAATCAAACAACATTTTCGCATTTATTTGTTTAACCTTTTTGACCAGAACTTTGTTTAAAAGTGTTGTTTTAATTTGTTTTAACATAGATGACTGGCTTGACGTTAAATAATTACAAACTCGTATATTTTGCCAGTCGAATTAACGTACTAAATTTATTTTTTAGAATCGCTAGAAAAAAAATCCGTTTTTCCACCAAGAGTTTTCTGCCATTGGGTAAAATAAGAGTCTAAAAATAAAACGCAATATATTATCTCTAATAGGTAAAATTAATATAAAAATACTGATTTTCGCTTCGAAAATTATTTACACCGAGCTAAAACGTCGTAAGACACTGATATAACTTACAGATTGCTTTTTTTTATTCTCTATAATTTAATGTAAATCATTTTTAATAAGGTATTATTAAATTCTGCAAGTATTTGAGTTTTTTTTATTGTGACAACTGTTTCTGCGTTCAAAGCCATTTTCAAACTATTAATTAAAAATATATTAAAAATTAGATGGAGATAAACGAATTAAATACCAAAACACTGATGAAAATATTGCTGATAAATGTATTACAAATATTGAGAAAATTGACGCTGCATTAAATTGATGACATGGGTATTATTATGTGACAGTTTTAGGAAAGAAAGAAACGATATAAACTCAAACAATACTTTCATAAAATGTGTCTCAATACAATTTTTGGTTTAACAAAAGACTTTTTACTGCACTTATCATTTAAAAAAGAGCAGAATTAGGTTCGTTGGTAGGTACTTCTGCCTGTCCAGAGGTAGAATGGGAAGCAGGTGTATTCCCTCGCACTTTAAGCCATTATTACAGGATATTTAATACAAAATGTTTAAGTCAAATCGGAATTTGTAATAACAATTTTCAAAAATGTTTATGTTTGGTGCTTTTTTATTTCCTTATATGTTGATCAATGCAAACTTAAACATAATTCAAATTTGTCATATTATTATTTTTAATCTTCGTTAAACGATCTTATTTATTTGAGTTCTCTAGACCCTTGTGCCCCTTGGGCGATGCCTGGAGACAAGAGCAACCTACTAGTGAGAAAAGAAATGTTTATAAATAATAAACCCATTACAAAACATAACATAAATAAACTGATTCAAGAAAATTTAAATAAAAAAATCTCTTAGTAACAATTCGGTTTACTAACTCATTCTATAATAAAAAATATATTAGATCTCTTGAACTTGCTGATTAGACGTCATAAACTTCCTTAATATAAATGAATTTAAAATTATTTGATAGAAAAAAAACGTGTCATACTTAAAAATCGGGTTCAAAAATAGTATCAAATTATAAGTTAAGGTTAGAAACTAACTGATTACAACTTTGAACGTGATTCTAGTCGTACTGAGTTTAATAATAATTAAACATATCTGAGAAACTTTGTTCACTCCAATTTTAGAGAGAATTTACGCGTTAGTGTGTCACTCAACCCGTTGCCTTCAACTCACCTCACCCCTTTAAGACCGATCTGATATTCTACGTGTTTTGGAAATTAAATTTGCTTTCATTTGATTTGATTCAAACAAATTTCTGTCCTTGTTTTAGACTCTTTTAAACTTAATACAGCGCAAATTTTATTGGTAAATTTTAAATGGACGGAAGCAATAAAAAAAGTGGAAAAAAATCTTTTTTGTTTAGAAGTCGGAAATGAATTTGTGTTTTTTACGTATTTTACTTTTGCAAATAAATTAAATAAAAATGTATAATAAAGCGAAAATAAAGAAATCTCCTTTTCATGACGTATCTTTGAATTTCGATAAACCTACGCATTTCGTATTCATTTAAAATTGTTAATCACGTTCATGGATAGTATAATACTTTCATTTGAAGGATTCGTTTAAAGGAATTCTTGGTTTATGTAGCACCTTAATTATTGAGAAATTTGCAAATAAAGGCTATTAGCAAAACCTTTCAACGTAGGTCTTTCTTTTTTTGATTGGGTGAATGACATGCAAATATGGTTGTAAAATGTTTTATTTGGGGATTTATATATTTTTTATATGAAAGAATAAACTGGGTGAATAAACGGAACCATGAATTCACATTTAAAAAAATAATTAATTTAATTAAAAAAATGTACTCTGTATCTTGATTAAAAAACCTTAGGTTGTAGAACAAGATAAAGTTATTAATTAAAATAGTGGTGTTAACACAGTTATTTTTTTAAATTCAATTATAATGATTTTATTTATTTATTTATTTATTTAACGCCCAGAGGGCTTTTACATGGTTGGTAGTATAATTTTAATTTGACAAATACTTTCAAACATAAAAAATAAGAATAAAATTACATTTGATAAAAGCTATGTAACAAGATTTGATGTCACTTGATGCCACAGAGTGAAATTCAATTATTGAAAAAATGATAAATTTAAAATAAAAAAAATATTTTTTGTTTATTCAATGCCAACTGGGTTTCACATAGCTTTGTCAGTGCAGAATAATACTAATATAATAATTTATTGATTTCTAGTTAAGACCGTAACCTTTTTATTTTCTGCGTTTTGTTCTGTTTCATGTTTCGCTTACATTTTGTATTATCCTCATCTTCAGCGATATTACGATAAATATTACGATGTGTGTATCGGGGAACATCCTTTATCAAAAATTATAAAATAAAAAGTATTGGAGTAATATTTTTTTCTTTTTCCGGCTGTTGGAAAAGTAAGTCGTCACAGCGAACGCGCGCTCCTCTTTCGTCCAGTGCATGGTCGTTACCGTAAATAAACCACTCACTTTCTAAACTAACCGTACAAAAAACGTTGGCTTGCGCCTTTTTAAATGCGCACATTTCCATTCCCTCACTAATGGCCGCTGTGTGCCGCGAGTTTCAAATAAGGAAGTTCCCGCGCTGCACTCAAAAAGTAATAAAACATAAACTTTAAATGTATCTCTATGTAAAGGAAAATTAATAATTTTTTTTCATGATTTTTTTCAAATAAAGGAATTCCCGCGCCGCACCCACATTAAATAATATTATTACTCAATTTATGAAGAATCAATTTATTTATTAACAAGTTCTGTTGTGTAGTTATTTTTACGCGTAACAACTGTTTCGCCTTCTAAAGGCATTATTAAACTATCTTATAAAATGACTTCAAAAGGCAAAAGAGATATCACGTGTCATAATAAAAACACGGTAGAACTTGCTTTTTAATAAACTTTTTTTCATAAATTCAATAAAAATATAATTGATTATATGAAAGAGAAACTTAAAAAAATTGTTACTTGTCGAACTGGAAACAAAGTACAGAGAAAGCCGTCTAAATTTGATAATTCATAATAACTCGATTGCATATTTTAAACTACATTGCGAAATTTACAAGCACTGTACGGCAAAAAAATATTGTCAAAATAATTTAAGCCCATAAAAATTGAGCCAAAGATTTCACTTGACGTTTTAAAACAAAACCCAGTAACTATTTTATTTATTCAAACAACAAATCTTTTGGATTTTCCACCCTTCCTATTTTGTTGTAAATTTGTGATAACTTCAAAATAGAATAATCCAATAATAATGTTTACCGTTCCATGTACATAGCATTTTAGGTTTTTTATCATTCTCAAATCATAACATCATTCTGTCAAAAAGGTTATTATAATGAAAAAAATATTATTTGGTATCGGTCGTAAGGTATTACTAGTATATTAAATGGTGAGACATAGCCCAGAGGCCCAAGGGTCTCATAAAACTACTTCTACAATTTGTTTTATGCTGTTACAGGTGAAAACAAGTGGCGGCAGACTCGGTTACAGTCGAGATTCTTATTGAAATGTTTCTTAGGTAATTACCTAACAAATGCAAATAGGTACTTTTAAACCTACGAGTATTTTATCTTATGACCAAGCAAATAAGAGGAATAATAAACGTTCAGCCTTATTGAGAATGGCAGTACCTCGTCACAGTCATTTTTTTGTGTTTTAAATCTTGTTATTAATATTTGCTATTGGATATCTGTTTTATTTTTCTTTTTTTTCTTTTAATTGTTTTACAGTTTTAAGATGATTTTTATATCGTATAAAGTTTCCCAGTTACTCTAGTTTTGTCAACAAACGCACTTTAAGTAACGATTCAAATACGTTTTCTTTTATAATTAAATAGGGTCTCATAGGGTTAATGAGAAATTTCGTCCATTTGTTTTTGCTTCACCTAATTTGATAATCGCGTGGCTTAATATTGTTGAACTCGACAGCAAATACATGGGGGTGATAAATCGTGAAGCCTTTGTTAGCAAGGTATTAATCACGTGTATCGTAGTTTTTAATATAAAAGAAATAAAATAACAGTTCACAGAAAAAATTAAGCCTTTTCAATAGTGTTAATGTTATTGAATCTGTAACCCTGGAACATTGACGTTTAAATATAGAACAGGATCATTAACCTGAGGTATAAAACATCCTAAATTTTCCTTGAATCTATTGAGTATTTTTGTCAGACGACTTAAAACAAAGGAGATATTCAGCTCACTTTAGTAGTGCACAAACGGGACTTGTACAGGCGATTCTAGACTAAATTAGTTTCCAAACGAAGTCTTACATTTTAACAATAACTTCATACAAATAGGATATATATAATAATAACAATATTGTGTTTTCTATATTTAACTTAATTTCATCTATGTATTACAATTTTCTTAATAGTAGGGAGTTTATTTTTTTTAATTTTTGTTAGTTCGTACCTTCGCACAGGAAAACTATTCCCAACCTTCGGAAGTCAGTGAGACTATGGCATTTGATATGAGTTTTGAGGTTTAAGATGTGGAGAAGTGAAAGAGATATAGAAGAGGAAGGTGAGGAAGTACCTAGCTATTTAGATCCAGTCATCAAACACGCCAAAGCTATTTCAAGCAATGGCACGGCATAACACCCCAAAAACAAACAAAAAAAAATATATATTTCAAGCAATGTTTCAAATCTAAATGGTGGTCTCTCACTAGGGTGACACTGAGACAATCCTTCATTCGGGAACTTCATGCAAACATACTTTATATTCTTTAAAATAAAATAATGGTAAAGCAGGTCAAATTTAAAGGCTAGCGCATTCCAGGAATTGAACCCACAACCTCCGGATTCCGGATTCCTCCGGAACCTTCTTTCTTTAAAAATAAATTCGCTTAAATTTATTGTACTTCTAAACTGTAAGCTACTCGTAAACTTTTTACCATTTAATAATAATACAAAGAACACGATAAAAAAATTTGTGCCTCCTGTAAAATTTGACAAGTAGGAGTTAAGCATTCTACAAAAAATCACCGACATAATTATCATAATATCAAAAACCATCAATAAAAAGATGCAACAAATAAATACAGAAAAATGTAACGGTCGCAAGTGAGAATCGAATCTAGAATGTCTAGTCTTAACCAGAATATAAATGTCTTTTATTCAATGTTAGAAGAAGATTAAAACTCAATAAGTGTAATGAACGTGTGTCTATAGGTATGACAGAGAAATAAGTCTATGAATGACGTAGTGTATAAATTATCGGCAGATTGTATAAATAAGCATGTCTGCTTTGTCTTTAGTATTTTAATCATTTCCTTCTGAGATAGTAACTTGTATCACTTGAATAATAACCAAATTAAATATTCTACAGACAGGAGCATTATTTGACTTCAAGCACAAGATAAATTTACTTGGCATAATAAACGAGCAATTACCAAAATGACTTATCCCTAATACACTTTTTTTTCATCCACCGACGCAGGGGTGAGGAAACTGCACCCCTCGAGACTTTTTTAAATATAAAATGATCTGTGTGTTCCTAACACAATCAAAAAAATAAAAACAAATATAATTTTAGTGGGTGAACGGGTAAACAGACTCATTCATAAGATAAAACCTGTCTTGTCTTCAGAATGCAAGAAAATATTTCCGGATCCAGATTAATATTTTGATGCGTTTCGAAGGAAATGCATCAAAATTATCATATTCTGAGTGTAGTTTTAAATTGAACGAGTCCCTGCGTGCAGTTTCTCTCTTAACACGTAATACCCGGAGGTTCAAAATAAAACACATGCGGCGATGGTGGGTCCAGATTGACCCGGCTGAAATGATGAAATTAAAAGGCTTTTTAAACAAAGTCACAAACAAAAATCACAATACTAGAATGTGCCCGAATGGTTGACAACATCTGCGCGGGACTGTGAGAGACAAAGACGGAAGGACAGAGCAAGAGATATGCTGTTTCGTCGGCTGCTCGAATTCAACTGAGAAGAAATGGAGTTTTTGCGTGTTTTTATACACAATTATTCTAATAACTTTTTTAAAACAAGTCCGATTTTAATTATTTTTGATTTGAAATGTGGGTAAATATTTGATGAAAGAATAGACAAAAGGAAATTAGCCTAAACGAGATATTTGCGGCAAAATCTTTTATTTAAAAAACACTGGGTCAAATCAGACCCATCACCTTAGTCGAGGTGTTAAATTAAAAATTAAACAATATATTACTAATAATGAATTCGTCAAAGGGAACCATTATTATTTTATTTATTGGGAAAAGTAAGAGTTATAATATTTAATAATGCGTGGTGTAATGTACGGTGGTGTATAATCTTGTACGGTTTTTTATAATTATTTATTGACAGCCTGATCCTGGAATGCTATGAATTGTTCGTACCGAACAAATACTGCCAGGGTCGACATTGCGATTTGTTCTATATTCCAGATGGCAGAACGGAAGTTCTGGTCTAGCATAGCATGACAAGAGGTTTGAGGCTGATAAATGAAATCTCTAGGTCTCTTAAAATTTGCAGCAGAGGCTAATCCTCTATGGCTTAAAAAAGTCATTTTATGTAAGGACTCTAAAATAAATTAATGTTAAATGTTTTTCTTGTTTTTTATTTATTTTTATTTTTATTTAATTAAAATCAATATAATTATTAATTTACAAATTAATAATTATACAAAAATAAAAAAAAATAAAATTTAATAATATAATTATATTGATAAATATGAATTTAATTATATTGAAAAAAATAATAAATGGAGTTCTATGAATTAAACACAAAAACAATATTAAATTAAATGTTGAAAGTTAAAATTTATGTTAACTATGTCATCTGTATTATATAAATCTATTATATGCATTATAAAAAAATGGTAAGCATATTCCTACTTTTTTTTCAAAATTTTTAAGTTTCACACCACGTGATGCGAAATTCGAGGGAAAACCATTTGCTTGTTCCGTGTGTAACTATTATTTAACCTTGTGGACCAGTAGTGTGTTCTAAACGCAACGTAAAAATTAGAGATGCAAACTTCTAGGCTGATACAATTCAAGAAAAAACATTCTCGGTGTTACTGTGCATTCTTAAATTTTCGGTTTCAACAATTTTGAACATGGTAACGTCTGGTCACAATTTATCATTTTTTAATCGATGAGATCTGGTCAGACGTGGTATGAAAGAATCAGTATTTGGTAAAATGAAGCCATAATAATATTTTAATTGTGGCTCGCGGGTGCTACTGCAGCCTCCTGATAGGAAAAAGGTTCCCAACCCCTGCACTAAAGTAAGAGCTCGAAAGTTTTTCACCGACCGAGCGTACGAAAAGGTTTTCGTAAAGATAAACATCAAGTCATGAAACATACTAATGACAGAGCTTACATGCACTTGCAAATAATGGCAAACCCCGACAGTGTGCAAACACGACATAGCGCTCAAGGAAAACTATTATCAATTACTATTTTCAGTCATATTTCAGAGGTAAATATTTTTCTGCATGCAAACACGGTTTAACGGTTGCTTGAACAAAATTTTCCATTATAAGCCTGTAAAAATTAAGCTATCTTTGTATTTACATCAACAGTGTAATTTATTGAGTTTTTTATGAATTTATAAACGTATTGAAATTACTAACATAAAGTCACGCCATTTTACTGCGGGGGTTGGCAGGGGTGGGGAGATAGAAGGCTACATAAATCAGTCTTCTTGACACATTACCTTGATCCATTAATTTTCTTACAATATTTTTTACTTGATCATGCCATGAGTCTTCCTGGTATGTCGATTCTATTGATTCCATCTAGCTGAACGTCATATTATTATATTCTCTTGACACTCTTTTGCTAAACCCAACCGATCTACAATTTTCTTCTAAGTTTCATTTCCTAATTTTGTAAATTCTGCTAACATCGGATATACGTTATTCATTTCGTTTTATGTGTAATGCATTATTGCCCTCTTCTATCTCATAGGAATTTAATTTCGTTTACAATCACCATACCTACTTTTTTCCTTTTACTGCTAGTTTCATGCCAAAGCACATTCTTATTTGTCAGAAGTTTGTGTTCACTCTATAATATATTACGGTGAGTTGTTTCATAGAGTTTGACCAATTCATCGAATTTGAAAGTTAATTTTCAAGTTCTGTTGAGAAACTGGCCTACAAATACATAGTAAAAAAACTTGAATGGGACTTTCTAGTATAATTATATTATATAATTATCTCAATTAAGTACTTAAAATAAAAAAAAAATTGGATGTTCTACTTACAAAAAAACACACAAGAATCGAAAAATAGTTTTTTTTTAATATTTAGTTCCGATGAGGTCTAAATGTTTATTTGAATACACTTACGAATTTCGTGATAGCCTCAAAACAACTATCTAATAATAGTTTACACAAGAAAAGTGAAAAAATATTTTTTTTCTTTTAACGGCTTGTATTTGAACTATAAATTGCTTTAATTCAGAAGCACCATTTGGACATAATAAAATTTCATATAAACATTCAGCAAACGCAGCATTTGAAAGATTTGGTGAAAAACAGCAAAAAAAAACGTTAAATCATTTTAAAAGCAATTCAATTATAAAAACGTGTTTTCAATGTTTTGAAAGGAGCTCAAAAATTTAGCAAAATAAACGCATTTTGCTTTTAAAGAGTAAGTGACCGAATAATGTTGTAAGAAATATTCTTAGTGAAAGAAAAATGTGTAAAAATGATTTATTTTCATACGACTTGATCGAAAACTAGTGTTAGTGATTGATGATCTTATTACTGTTTGATCTAGCGTCGATTTGGTGTATAACTCTGCCATGCGTTTTGCTTAATCTTTTTCTAATACGGCAGACATAAAAACGTTTGTCTTTTACTCTGGTTTGCAGTTTCTCGGGAGTGGCTCGGTAAAATGTAGACCTGATATTGATTTTTGCTCAAATGATGTAGAAAAGGTGCAAAAAACTTTATTCAATACCTTTACATGTGATAGTTTTGGTACAGCCTATCCTCGGATTTTTTCACCTGAATGCTGGAACTTGCTCATCTAGTCGTTTGTGTCCCCAATAACTTCACCAGGATCAACCTATTTATCCATGCCTTGAAGAATAACTACACTTTTAAACCATCTTTCTTCTGAGGTAGACATTTTTTAGTATTACTTCACTGACTTTAGATTGCAATAAATTTAATAAAATAAAATACTTTTTTGTTTTAAAACCACGATATTTATTAATTTAAGAACCGACCGGTTTCGCTTTACTTAAGCATCATCAGGGTACAAATTAATACTAAACAAGAAGTACATAATGTGTGTATATATATAACAAAATATAGAGGGAGACAACATGATACAAATATAAGCAACACAAAGACGGTCATAAAATACATTAACATAAGTGCACAAGTAATGGAAAAACCGCTAGATAATTATGTAGACTAATGGGTTACATCAATAAATCGGGAGAAACAAAGCATCAACTGGCATGGTGGTAAGGAGGTAAGGAGAACTGGGAATTATTTTTATTTTTTATGGGTTTATTGGAAACAGACCTAATATTGGACTACTGTAGTAGTCCAATATTAGGTCTGTTTCCAATAAACCCATAAAAAATAAAAATAATTCCCAGTTCTCCTTACCTCCTTACCACCATGCCAGTTGATGCTTTGTTTCTCCCGATTTATTGATGTAACCCATTAGTCTACATAATTATCTAGCGGTTTTTCCATTACTTGTGCACTTATGTTAATGTATTTTATGACCGTCTTTGTGTTGCTTATATTTGTATCATGTTGTCTCCCTCTGTATTTTGTTATATATATACACACATTATGTACTTCTTGTTTAGTATTAATTTGTACCCTGATGATGCTTAAGTAAAGCGAAACCGGTCGGTTCTTAAATTAATAAATATCGTGGTTTTAAAACAAAAAAGTATTTTATTTTATTAAATATGTCAAACCACAAAGTGATTGCTTTCTACAATAATGCAATAAATTTATTTTTTAACCGACGTATTTAATCTTATGTTATTGATAATACATTGGTAAAATGTAATTGGGTACACTGTTTTTAAGAAATAAAAATATGAGCAAAATTACAATATTTCAGTATCACATTTTACACAAAAAAAATGTTTTACGTAATAAATAAATAATAAAAATATTGTGTCAAACTAAAAGAACTACAGCTCAACGAATACCTAACATCATTCCTAATTGTTTATAAACTATACCAATGAGAAAGGATCGATGAAATTTTTTTAATCATTCTGTGTATTGAATGATGTCTATACCAAATAGATAGCACCAAACGAAATAAGCGGAAACCGCAGGAGCAAAGTATTTATTGGCAGAACTTCGAAAATTACAAATTCATTGTTTCAAAGGATGATGGCATGTTGTGGCATGTTGACAGGTCATCAGAACTAGAAGTTTCAGTCCTTTCCTAGCAGAGCTGCTCTGAACTCTCTCAAATACATTTATTATACAACTCGATCTTAAAACACTACTTCATTTAGAATTTTTGCTATATTTTTGCATTTCATAGACTCGTTAAAGGAAATCTACTATATGATTTAATTTTTTTTAATTTCCACTTCGGAATTTTAATTTTGCCAGTAGGTATTATCTCCATCAGATGAATAAATAAAATATGTAAACGAAGAGTAATATAAATTGTTGTACACAAATCTTCTTACTTTGTTTCGGAAATTAAAATCTTTCTTTGAGACAATGGAAAAATGTTTATCCGAATTCTCATTTCCAGTTTTATTGTTTTCATTCTTACGAAAGTATTTTCGTTCAAGCGTATCTATTATCTACGCTTTCTTTTATCATTATTTATTTAGCAATAAACAAAACTTTCTAAAGTTGTGACCGGCGCACTTTAAATACAAAATCTAAACTAATTAAATGTTAATATAATAATAAACTATATACATGTTTTTAATTATGCCATCCATAAGTGATGTACTATAATATAATGAAATATTATTATGAAATTTAGACAGGTACATATATTTAATTTAGTCTCATAAAAGTTATGCTATCTCATTTTGTACTATGTTAAGATATATTGTTCAAAAAGATAATACCGTGTTTTCAGGTTTCATTCAATCTTATGATAAACTCTATAAAATCTATAAAACAACATTAAGAATATTTGTCATAAGTTTTCAAATATACATAAGTTAATTGTTTGTTTGTTTTGAGCGAGCAGGCTGCTTGGATTTGATTTGTATACAAAGCTACAATTTATTCCTAGGTAATTTG
Organism: Hesperophylax consimilis; assembly: GCF_061612785.1. Taxonomy (NCBI): domain Eukaryota; kingdom Metazoa; phylum Arthropoda; class Insecta; order Trichoptera; family Limnephilidae; genus Hesperophylax; species Hesperophylax consimilis. The sequence goes on from NC_142845.1 coordinate 9,235,804, forward strand.
TTTTACACTTAACATTCAAAACAAGAAAAAGTTCATGTTTTCGTGATTTGTAAAAATCATTCCCATCCCCTTTTCCCAGCCCTAAGAGCAGTATATTGATACTTTTTATAAAATTTTGCACCTTTGATGTTTAAAATACGAGGAAAATTACTATTTCTGTCTAATTTAAAACACTGTATAAAGCCCGGTCAACACATGGGAGATCAGCTTTATATTGTCTATTGATATCAATTTTACATATTTAAAGAAAATTCTCTGCGTGGCTTTTGTTTTACAAATCTAGAGTTTTCAAACCAAGAGAAACACGTTTAAATAGAAAATTTAGACCTTCCTTATGCATGACGTTTCAATGTAACGTTAGACTCTTATATAAAATACAAAATTTTCGTTTAAGAATCGCTAATATTTTCTTCAATGATTAAGTATTACAATTAGAGATTTCACTAATTAAGTTATTCAAAAAATAAAATAAATTAATAATAACTGTTTGATCCAAAACATAATAAAAATAAATAAAACATTATTCATACATTTCTAAGACAAACGATGTTTCCTGATCTAAAAACCACCGCTCGAGAATGAGCTCACGAGATAATTTGACGCGACGTGTGGAGAGAAACTCTCTCATTTAGAAAATTTCCTCGGTACGCTGTGTTTCCATGCGGCAATATAATTTTCGTGTACAAGTAACGGTGGCAAAAATTCTGCCACAACCTGAAAGGTGTTCACTTTTCAAGTTCTATATTAATATTGGTTTAGCTAAAAGGAAACTGAAGGTGTTACTGACATACAGAAAGCTTTCATTGGCCTTGAAAATAATGATAAAACAACTTTAATAATTGAAATCCATAAAATTAGACTTTATCTTCACCTTTTCTTGTGGATTAGTGATCATATTGCTACTACGAGACGCCTCAAAATATTCAGTATCTGTTTCCCGTTATACTTTTCAGAGAAAGAAAAAAATTTAACTAAAAAAACATATTATACTTTACCCAAATAAGCTGTTCATGTGAGGAAAAATGAAATAGAATAACCACAATCAAATAATGTGTTTTTTTTTTTTTTTGAAGTGGTAAGTACATAATTCAAATTTTGGAATAATCGTAATGAAGGGGTTTGAGAACTTATATTTAACACAAGCCATACACATATGTTGGGTACCTAGAATGAATTACTAAATAAGCCTAAAATTTAAAAAAAAATAGTTTATCGAAGAAAGCTATCACTTTTGGCTTGACATTATAATTATTTAAACTTTGTTTGTAACTACTTTATTAGGATATGTACATTACCTAACTACTTGATTTCGGTGACGTAACGAATTATGATATATATTTTTTTAATAAAAATTATATTTATTAAATTCTTAAATATAATTAGTTTTTAATATGACACCTCACAAGAATGCCCCCGTCTGCACAGTGCAAAGGCAGGAGAGCTATGTCGTCACCCGATGGGCAGCGTTGCTAGGCGGGTTAAGGTAGGGGATTTATTAATGCGGGTCTTGAAGAGGCCCGGATTATATGAAGAAGAAAAAAACAGTTGCCGGTAGCTCGTTCCACATACGAGCCGTGCACCGGAGATCTATGATGCCACGTCCGTTAAGCAGGCTCCATTAAAATATCTTTGAAAAGATTCAGCACGCCCACATTGCGTCTGTTCATTAGAAATGGCAATCGGTTAGCAATGGATTATCAATAGTATCTTTAGCTAGTCTTGTGGGACTCCAGCTCAGAGATGGCTCCCAAATTCAATTGCTGGGCACACTTGAGATTTGTATATGATTAGCAGCTGATTTCAATTGAAGAATCTGCTAACCCTTCACTAGACGCTTATATAATAAGCAAAATCAGTATAATTTTAGATAAGACACTTTGCCCGATTTTATAATCATTTGTATGTCATAATAATGATAGGTATGTACAGTTAATTATGTAGATAAATCCAAATTCAGCTAATAAATTGTACAATTTGTGCAATCATTCTCCGAAAATTCAAACCCCGAAATTTTGCTGAAAGCACGTCATTTATCTGCGTGAATTTCAGTGAGCTTTATAGATTGGTTTCGTTATTTTCGCACTTGCAAAAAAGGCTCGATTGAGAAATACCAGCAAGTCAATCAATCTAATGATAGGGGTTGGGAATTACCCTTTGATCATTACCCAACCTCACCCGGAGTTTAGGGCAACAAACGGAGTCAGCCGTGTGGAATCAACGCTTAAACTCAAAATTTTCAAGTGAAAATTACTCTGCCTCATATTACTTGCTAAAAAAATGTGCCTTTATTTTTCAAAACCGAAATTTACCATTGTTGTTCACGTAAAGGGTTTAAGCCTACGAAAAGGTTAATAAGTGTGAATTTTAACGATAAATTGAGTTGAATAGTAATGAAAGATTTAACGTTATTTATTAGTAATTAGTTGCCCCCTACGCATTTGGTTTATGTAGTTATGTCTGAGTTGAGAGGTGATGAGTTCTATCAACATCGTGATAGATATATATGTTGATTCCTAAAAGTGTCGTAGATTTTAAGTCCATAGCTCAACAAAAAAACTAGGGTCGTCAATAAATCTACATTAGACTTTTCAACCATTAGTCTATAGGTCGTGTCAATTAAAGAAAACTAGAGTAATCAATAAGTGTGTAAAAGACTTTTCGACCATTAGTCCACATGCAAGTGAAGTTGTTTATCTGCCCAAAAAATAATTATACCCGTAGTGTATATGTATGTGTCGGTAAATGTATTTAACTTTAAAAAATATGTTTTTTTTCTGGAACACAAAAATCCAATTATTAAAATGCTGACAGAATGAAGAAAGGTCAATTATGCCCTAATGTATAAAATTTTGAATATTAGGATCGTAAATTTTCTGTTACTTGCGTCATCATAGAACTTGCTTCCTTTGAATGTTATTTCTTTAGCTTTATAGTGAATTAAAAAAATACTTACCATGAGAAATGATTTCAAATTATTGCGCCCTAGGGCAGATTAAGATTCACAAAGTTATCAATTATTTAAGCTTGTAATAAATAATATAATATGAATTGAAAGTAATTTGACTGACCTACGTATTTTTGGAGGAATCTCTAAATACCCTTGGCATAGCCTTCCATTAAAAGACACACATTTGACTCAGGATAACTACCCTCTTAAATAAAACCCTTTGCTAAGTTTTTTTTCTCTGAGAAATGATGTGACCACCCTTCAAATCGTAAAATGCTTTCTTTCCAGGTGAAACACTTCAAGATAAAACGATCAAACGCCACCTTCGATGGTCGATATCAGAAAGGCCGTTTTTAATCTCTCAAGCTTGTTACTTCCACATAAACTGCCATTTTCTTCCCTATGGTGGTGCTATTTTTAACATAATCCGAATAGTCCAATAACGTTCACATTGATAAAGTGGTGTCGTTAGATCGCAGAAAAGAATACAAATATTTGTAGGTTAGATGAATTTTACAGAATAAATGAGGTCATGTTTAAACAAACAATACAATAAAGTAAAAAAACGTTAGAAAATATACATCAGCGCCTTGGGGTATTTTTTTCCAAAAACGGCGCTACACAAACCATCCAAAAAACATTATTATTATCTCTTATTGATTTATCGAAGCGAAGTAGCCGCAGAATTTTGTCATTATTTTAATGCGTCACGCTTTTTTTGAATCTTTGAAGTTCAATTTGAACAATTGAAAAATATGTAGTTTTCACAATAACCCTTTGTATTTTTAAGATCAGTGAATCTTAGCTGCACATGATGGAAATGAGAAGCTGAAAAAATTTATGTTGACTTGAAAAATTCCCAAAGAAATAATGCTAATCCTATTTTATAACGCGATTGTTCGAGAGTTATTCGATATCAGAAAACATGCTTTCGCTTGAAAATATGAAAAGTAATAACATTGGACTATAAATGTTTCTCCTCAAATAGTAAACATAAATATCTGGTCTAATTGTAAGAACACACGAATTTATTTTATCATTTGGCGAATTAAATTACGTAGGTAGTTAAATACTTCAGATGCCATGAACCATCGTTTTGACAAAGAATAGTATTTATTATAAACAAGTATTCTGATGCTGAAAATACTTTTTTCTTTATCGGCAAATGCCTGAGGGTATATTTTGTAAATTATTTTCTCAAAATAATATGGTTTTGTGTTGGCATGGTTAATGGAGGAGTGATATCTAATAAGAAACTCTAGCACTTTTTTTATCGATAGTGACATTCTGACTTAAATTCAAATACATATTTTTTTGTAACGTTTTTGTCGATTTTAATATTCTCGAAAAAACGTATCAAATCTGCAGAGTGTCTGTGTGATATCACAATTTGTGTCTCACAATGAGGTTACTTTTAATTTTGACAGAATAAATTTAGCTGTCACTCAGTGCTGAGGCATTTTTTTATTTATAAAAAAAACCTGCTTTGAATAATTGAAATTAATAATTAATAATGATTTGTCAAATATCGGCATGTCGTCAGTATTGTAATTGAATTGTTCCAATGTGTAAAAATACAAAGTGCTTATCTATATATATATATAAAAATATATATATATATATTTATATTTAAATATTATATTTAAATATATATTTTTTTTAATACGACTCTGTTTAAATATATTCCATACATTTCCTGCAAGCAATAGTTAAGTTTGAAAAAAAATCCGATTGCGTATGGCGAGCGAAACGCTGTTTTGACAGCTGGCTGGCCAAATTAAACTGGCGATGGTGAGCTATTTAGCGCGTTTTTATGCAAGATCATGTTAATAATTTACTCGAAACTTATATTCATTTTACTTCAAATTCTCGGGAAGTATTCGACAAAAGTTTACACTTTTGAAAATAACTAGCCCCAAAAAAATATATATGGCATAATAATCATTTATGCACCCACCACCGCAGTGGAGTCCAAACGTTAGAAACGTTATTCGTAAAAGATTATTATTCATAAAGTTATTTTAGGTTGGTTGTGAGAGCAATTAATAATAATTCATTCACGCTTTTGTATTATTTTTTGTCAGAGCAGCTTGAAGCTTAGTGTTTGCGCTGTGTGTGCTTGTTTTCCGCTTATTTAATGCCTACCTACTCTTATTTAGTTAATGACGTTACGGTTTAGGTTTGTTATAAGCGGAAGTGGCACCGTCTTTTATTTTCTAAAAGAACCATTGAGCTATACAAACCGCGGGTTTTAATCTGTTAGTCTTTTGAATACTAGGATATTTTTTAAATATTGCCAGGTTTTGGCCAGGGAATGTTTGTATTTCTTTTTAGAATAAAAGAAAAAAACAAGAAAAATAAGTAGGATTTTTGACAACGGCTGTAAATTTAAAGCATTTTCTTGAAACAGCAACATGCATTATGAAATGTTTTGTTTTCCACGCCAAATGAAGTCCTCCTTAAAATATCACCACCTACCGTATTCAAAGGTATATCAAGGAATAATATTATTTCTTCAGATCTATTGAAAAATCTTTATTTTCTGACAAATTTCTAAAATGTTTATGTATAATTACAAAAAAAAAAATTCATCCCAAAGAATTCTGCTATTGACTCATCTATCTGTCTATGTATTAAAGCAAGAACTAGTCAGTAACTAGTACCGCTGTGAAACGTCACGAAAACTAATTGGACCAGTCAGTACAAAAGAGATATGCAAACAAACTAAAGTTAGAACTTCCAGAACATTCGGCCAAGTAATTATGCGGCGGCATTAATCATCGAATATCGGTGTTCAAAGGTCTAAGGATTATATTCGCTTGACCGACTTACAAACCTATAGAGACTTTCTGAGATAGTAATGTTTCACAAGGCGGTAATCTCGTCTTAAGTCCACGGTGATTGGAACATTATTTCACTATTAATTATATGGTTTAAACAAACTGATTAAGCTTCTTGCCTCGTTAGATCGGGAATTTTTCACACCGTCCAATCTCAAAATGTAAGTCACTTCATAAACCTTAGTCAAACCTTAGCATAGAGCATAATAATAGCTAAAACTTCTGATAAAGCCCAGTTAAAATGCCACATAACGAACATGAATACCATTACAATTAATAGACTTCTTTCTTGAAGAAGAATACCAAATACCCAATAATATTAATAATGCGTCCCAATTCCAGTGTCAATATCAACAACTCTAGCTGTTAGAGGCGCTAGTGAAGCATATTGACTTTTACATTCCTTTCAATAGCGGCAAATTGAATTTATTTAGTACGTGGTGGCGGTGTTTTGAGCTTTCTAATTTTTATTTTGATCAATATTGATAAAAATACATGTAGAAATGTCCCAAAAAGTAGATCCTGTGCTGCAGTTTACGAGTGTAATAATTAAAAGCAACCAACACTCCTAATCGTTTTAAGGATGCCAAAAAAACATTGTTAGGTTGGTTGGTGTATGTGAGTTCATTAAATAATAGCAAATACATAAAAAGTGAATTTTACCATAAAATAGTATAATTTAACAATTTTTACGCATCTATATAAGAATTATTTTTTTTTTTTATAGTTTCTCGCAACTATTAATAAACCAAAATATTAAAGACGGAATTAATAACCACTTTAATATTTTTATATATATGAGCAAAAATAAGCAATATGGTCGGATTTAGGTTATTTTAGTATTTAGGCATAACCCACGAAAAGCAGCAAGGCTTTAAGCTTCTTTAACATGTGTCGGTAACTCATTAAAAATCTTAAATCCTTTAAAATTTAGATTATTTTGGGTTCCCGACAAATTTGTTTTTAGAAGTATAAAATCTCCACAGTTTCGCGTGGGGTAGCCATGTATCGCAACATTAAAATTAACATTTTCAAACATGCATTTTGGGAATATCTTATTTTTTAGTTTAAATATAATATTAGGGTATTGTAAATTATTCACTGTCTCACATTTATAATTTCTAGTTTTTTCAACATAATAATTATCTTAGAACACCTACTACAATCAATCTAATACTGCTCGCATAGCTCTATTTTGAATTATTTACAATATCTTTATTTGTGTTTGATTGCCCAAGAAAAGGACACTATTAACATTTTTAACTAATTACCATAATATTATATTACATAAAATATTATATTACATAACGAATAAATTAGCAATGATAATTCTCGAAGCTTTCCAAATCTGTCGGAATAAATAGAATTCCTATAACACTTGAAACTCTCCCCAACTAGTTTTATGAAATGGCCAGCTGCTCCCACCCATAACAGGGAATTTATTGAGTTGATAATGATTAAAAGTTGAATGAAGAACAAATATAATTTATTAAGGCCTATCAAGTCCATTGAATAAAGCCGAACTTTTTATTTACTTTAATGTAAGTCAGTGGAACTTTATTGAAGTTTTAAACTGCTGATGCTTGGAGGTTTTTGCGTAAAGGATGGTTAATTTTAAGATATCTATTCAATAATACAAAGTTACAAAGGTAATTTTCCTTTAAAATATTATTTATTTTCCTACCTTATTCCTACCTAGAACCTTCTTTCCTTAAAAAGTCTTCTACACAGCATCCAATAGATAATTTAGATCTTTACCTATGGGACGGTTTTTAAGCAAAAATAAAATGTTTTATAACCAATAACTCTGATCAAGGCAGACCACTCTTGATGAAAGTTTATTTAAATACCACGCCGTTTCTAAACACCCCTTTCAAAACTCTTCATGCTTACTTATTTAATTAATTTCATCTGAAATACTTACACATTGATCAGGAATACTATCAATTCGGGAATAAAAAAATACCTACTGTTATATTATGAAAACAATGTATTGTTTCCAACAACATAAGGTACTTTGGAGAAAGCATTAAGCATGTACATATTTTTTTTTGTCATTAAAATTGAAAAAAAAAATTCTGGATTATGAAGTAAGACTGAAAGGAGGTATTATAAATTCGCTTCTTACCTCGAGCTCCCTAGCTTAAATCTTGCCTGTTTAAAGTTGTAAGTAACAAAATATGGCGATATATTATTGAATCAATTTTAATCTATATTCCGCTTCTTTTACTTTCTTACAGTTACCGGTTTTAGCTTATTATAGTCTTCTTCAGAATGGTACAATCATTCTTTAAACTATGGTTAGTATAAAAAAAACATTTGGGGAAGCGGTGGGTGTTAACAATGATTTAATTACAATTGTACGGATTTTTACGTCTTAATAGATATGTGGATAGGAAAATCTATAAAATTGTAATCGACACTATCCGTTAAATATAAGTAACATAAATAAGATTTTTTTAACCTTTCCGACACTATGCGGTGGAGAGATGATGCATTTTGTCATCATTACAGTTTTCCTATTGCTTCATTCATTTTTCGTATTAACGTTCTGACATCGTATAAACGACCATAATTATTTGTCGTTATAAAAAACGAGGTGATACTTTATTAACATACATCTAGGGCAGGCTTACCTAAATGATTCTCAGCAAAGCGTGCATTGAATAAGCGTATTCAATAAGGGCGGTCCTTTGTCAAAGGTTCCTGCCATTATACAAAGCTGCCATTAGCGGCGCCCGCACTTGCAAAGCTGGATCGTCGAACTTTTGACGTCAACGTCCTGGAAGCTTTTCCTCTGAACTGTACTCAGCCTTCGAATGCCAATGACTTTAGATGCATGGAATATTCACCGGAATTACGTTTACGAAAGGGAAATTGACGGTTTTCGCTGGAATTGGATGTGGAGTTTACGACTAGGGAGGAATTTATGAATATTTTCTGCCGGATGATCGTGATGAATTAGCATAATTTTATAAGGACGTTTTTAACGAGCTTCCAATAACAATTTCACTTATCGGAATCACTCTAAAATGCTTTGAATTCCATTGAAAAAGTGTTATCTTTTGGCACAAAAATTTAGAGTAGATTTATAAGTTTTTTTACATTAACCCCACAAATGAGGCCCTGGGGAAAAAAATATCAATTAGGGCCTATATTATCTTCGGAGATGCTGTGTGTAGAATCTTTTATAAAGAAAAGGAAGTAAATGAAGTTCAAGGAAGGAAAAATGCATGAGGGTGGGTATGAATCTAGAGATCAGTGTGTATAGGAGTTAAAGACTATGACCATAGATTATACTTATGGGGCGATAATCTAGTTGGAGAGGTCAAAGGGTGTCCCCAAACCAGCCTCTCCCGATCTGGAACGCTACGAAGCCACGGGGCGGGCCTATTCTGAACACACAATGGCCGATGAACCCAGATACCCCTGCTAAATCACCAAACTTAGAGAATCACTTGATGGCAAAGGTGTTGGTAATCTAATAAAAAAAAATTAATGAAAATTAATGAAGCGTTGTGAAATTCAAATATCAATACGTTCTGTTGCAGAAACATGATAAAATAATTGAATTTCAAAGCAAACAGTAAAGATATTTCGGAGATTCAATATTTTGAACAACGAACATTTACATTTTTATGCGTATAGATTGTGTGTTTTTAACATTGGAAATTCAATTATTTGTTCACGTTTCTGCAACAGAACCACAGACATAGGAATTAATAGACGAGAAGATAATGGCGAGGGGTAAAATCAACTGTTGAAGAACGAAAGGGGTTAAGCTGACTGTGATTCGTCAATAAATCAATCTGACAGTAAATAGGCATCTCGCATTATAATATCACCATTTAGTTCTTAAAAGTAAAATCTGCTTTTGAATGAATAGACATTTTTACATGGGAGCGCAAATTACTCGCCACGTTATGAACTAATTTGCGGAGTCCAAATTCGGCAAAGTAAATTTCTTCTGTTTGCAGAGTCGTAGTTAGTTTCAGAGTATTTAGTTAAGACACTTTTACAAATGTTTCATAATTTACTTACCCCAGTAAACAACGATGAGCACACTTGAGAATCGCTACATTGTGATGTGATAGTATATGTTTCTAAAACTGATCCATATAATACGGTGTGAATAAGCTTAAAATAAAGTAAAATAATGCTTACTTATGGAATGTAATACGACAATTGGGTTTATTCTCTTTTTCACGTCTATTTTTACAAGTTTTCATATCACAAGTCAACATTTTGCCGTGTTATTTCGTAAAATGAACCGATGATGCCTCGACCATAATTCGCACAAGAATGATGACGTCACGTTTTCAAATTTCACTTGAGGCCATACGCGAGCCCAGCCGGCTCCAATGGAACCGGTATGGGGAGTGGGGATAATACGCTTTTAATCACTTAGCACAGGTCTACTAATATTCATATGTCTATGAACAGAACGTATTAAAACTTGAATTTCACAATGCTTTCCTTCAATAATGTTTTTCATGTCTCACATTTTCACCAATGTCTTCAATCTCAATTTGGGAGGCCGGTGAATGATACAACGTTTCATTCAAATACTCGAGTGTGCTTATCTTATTACATAAAAATTACGTGTCACTGTGTTCGTACACTGTCGTGCAATGACATTTTTTTAATGTGTATGGTTGGTTCCAGCTTGAAATAAAGGATAGTTTTGGACTGTACGCCTATATTAGATGTCACCTGTGACAGGTAAAATATGCTTTTTCTTTTGAAAAAAAAAGGCGCCATCTGTTGGACGTAAAAGCAACACGCGCTATTGTTCCTCTACCTGCACAGATGAACTGAGCCACAGAAATATACAGCATGGCGGAGTACAGATAGTTTTAAATTAGTTTGAAAAACGTTCCACCGATGAAGCCTCATTAAAACGTGTCATAATGCCTTTCTTAAATTGTTAAACATTTGACGTTAAAAACCGGTTTCCAAAAATATTTAAATTATTTTTTTACTGCACGAATTTAAAAGCATGTTTTTAAAGTCTTATAATAATGATCTTTGAAAATTTGGGGAAAGCTTTTAATAATTTTCCTTTTGAAAGTTACCTTTTAATTAAAACCATTTTAAGTAAAGGGATTAAACAGGTACCTACCTACTCAATAAGCTTTCTTAGTGATACCCAAAATTAATATGAAGATTATTTGCGAATAATACATACAGGTCCCTGATATTCTTAAAATAATGTATTTTTATGAGGAAATAAATAGGATATAATCTGCATTTCCTTTATCAAAATAATTCAGCTTAAATATTGATATTACGCATTCGCGCGTTTGTGTATTGTTGTGCGACTAAAGAAAATAACGGAGTAGGTACTTGGAAATGTAGAAAATCGCTGACTTGGTTGCAAGACAAAGCCAAATCTGATTCAAGCAAGTCTGTAGAACGATACTGAGAGAACATTAATACACTCTGGAAAGAGATACAAATATCCTAAAGACGGATTGTTTCACAGAATTTGAACACTTCAATTTTCAAAGTTAAATTTCAAGATCTGCGAAAATTATTTTAAAATGATCCAAGTCCTGTGAAAAAACTGGCCAGTGATGAAATTTACCAAATTTTAAAAATAAAACTGAAAGTTCTATTCCAGTTCTGTCATTATACAAGTACTGTGATGCAACCGGCCCATGCTATTCAATTCAATTCAATTCTGTTTATTCATTTCAAAAACATTACAAATTTGTAACAGAAATTCTTAGATTAATATTAACAGTGTGTTGTGTTTACTAATATATCAGTAATGATAGAACTTGTCTTTTAAAGGAAGCTTCATTGATGCTAAAAATGTCGGTATCCGAATTGATTCTGTTTAACAGCAAGATTCCTCTCCCCACAGGCATGACCATCGGCAAGTTAGTTCTGCAGGCCGGGAGATTAAATAGTCTATGTTGTTGGTGACGTAGATAACCATCGGGAACATAGAAACGAATGCTCTCCATGATGACCGAGTTTTCAAACAATCCACAAATCAGTCTAGAGAAATGTGTAGCAATGCGCACATCCTTCCTGACCCGTAGATTCATTCCGAGCATACCCAAAAGAAAGTCAGTGGGATAGAGCCACGGGTAGTAGCCATACTCTTTCATGTAGAGAAATCTCAAGAATTTCTTCTAAACTCTCTCCAACATGAGAGAATACTTTACCTGGTGTGTACTTCAAATCACCGACCAACTTTCAAGTCTACTCCTTACTAAGGAATTAAATAATTAAAAACTATAAGCACCCGGTTATCTCTAAAATTCCTTGCAGTGCGAATAATATATTATCCTGGTATCAGACTCCATTGTGGACTGCTAGATAAGCCTCTTTGGACATTTTTTTCAATTTAAATGTATGATCGGTAGGAATGTAAAATAAAGTTATTGAAAACTAATTTCTGTATTTACATTGTAAATATAAGGAAATGCTTTTTTTAGAAAATTTTATAACCTGCGACCTCTGAGTCCACATTAAAAAATTCTAGCGCTCACCCAAAGAAGTTGTCCCTCAATAATCCTAAGCCTATAATATTTTCTTTAAGTATAACCAAGGGTGCGCTGCAAAGTTTCACGTCGCATTTGCATGTCAAACGTTGGTTTTAAGTCCCACTTTCCTTAACCAACGTCACGGCAGTTAGCTGCAGGAATTTAATCAACTTCCTAGAACACTTGCTTCGTGCATTGAACAAGAAAACAAACACTTGGCGTGAGTTATAGAGAAGCGATAACTTTAAAATATATGGTGATTGCTTTGTTCAATGTTCAATTGCCCTGGATTTTCTACTCTTCAATTACGTTGACTTTTCGACTCGATTTAATTCAGAGCATTTGTCAGAACTTTCGTTAAATTTGTAGATGCTCAAATTGCTTTAGAGTGATTGCTGCCCTAAAGACCAACGATTTGGGTTTTGAAATTACTTGCCTGTAAAATGTTTTGAATTCAATTGAACAATATTATTATTAAGGAATTTTGAAAAAAAATGTTGTTCAAAGCAGCTTTAAAAATTGAATTTACATTGAAGTGAAGCGTTGGATCATTCTCAAGTGTTTTTTGTAATTGTTTTTTTTAGGTGCGGCTTAGTGTTTTAACAACTTATCCCATAATTTAAGTGAAATATCAAAAATATTCATAAGATATCAGTGAAATAAAATCTATTTTTACGTTCCTACAAATAACTTTGACAATATCAGTGCAAAAATAATTCATATCGACCCATATCGCAATTTATTGGAAAGATTGTTACAATAGTTGAACAGTTCAATATCAGTGGTTTAACAAAACACGTGTTATTAAATGATTACGATTTGTTCAACACAAACGAAGTATGAGTGTGTTCCAACGTACAAAAACAAAAACGTTAAGTGAAAAGGTGGACTTTAGTTTTATTTTCAATGTGTTTTTTATCATCATTATTGATTTATTGATAGACCTTTCGAATCAACCGTCCAAGGTAGAATGCCTGCGGCACAATCATGTAAAGATATATGACTACACATCCTTTTACCAAGATGACATAGCCAAGTATAATGAGGATTCCATAATCGAAGAAGATGGTCCAATAGCTCTTATAGTCCAAAAGAGAGTTATCTCCACTACGAGTTCCCCTCTTGAAGTTTTTGAAAGTTATTTTGTCAATGGAGAAAAACTTCTCGATAAGGGTAGTGATGAAACACCATCTCCGGTCGAGCCTAATAGAAAAACAAGAAAGCATCACAAACACAGACACAGAAAGAAAAAACCCAAGGAGCATTCGAATCAGTCGTTTGAGAGTTTTTTTAACAATCTCGCCGTGAACGAACCGACTGGCAACATAGAAGAATATAATGAATTTTTATACGAAGATGATTTAAAAGATTATTCGGAGACTGAAAAACTTGAAAGTAAAGATTACGCTGAAGAAAACTCTTTAAAAGACTTTGAAGACTTTCTCAAAGACGTAAAGACAAAGGACAGTATTCGGCAAGAAGAAAACGACGTCGTCAGACAACATATCAACAAGACAAAACACGCATATCACAATCATATCAAGTTACATAATCATAAAAATGGGAAACATGCTGAGCACCATGTTCCCCATGAATTTAAGATGATGGACTTTGTTGATCCGACAGTCCAAGAACTGATAATGTTGACTCCTGGACTTCCATTTGTAGATATGCCTTGGCCTGTGAAAAAGGAAGCGGTAGTGGAAGGTGACGTCCTCCTTGGAGGTCTGATGATGGTGCACTCTCGAGAGGATGGAGTGACTTGTGGCCCCATCATGCCACAGGGAGGGATCCAAGCGCTGGAGGCAATGCTCTACACACTAGACATATTCAACAGAAGACTGAAGCTAGTACCAAATGTGACAATAGGAGCGCACATATTGGATGATTGTGACAAGGACACTTATGGACTGGAAATGGCAGTTGACTTCATCAAAGGTTAGTTCTAGCTACTTTTACTTATAGAGCAACTTGTTTTTCAAGATTACATATATATTTTTCGGCTTCACACGAGTAATTCTATTGTCTTTGTTAATTAATGGATCTTCCTCAAGAATTCGAGAAAATGGATACCATTTGCATTATTAACAAGCTTTTTCCAATTTTAATAAACTAAGAGTTTATGAATATTTCTGAAGTGAAAAAGTTTAATTTCTTCAAGCATAATAAAAGAATACGAACCAAGTAAATTTATGGTATTTTCACGTTTTAAAAGTGTTTAATCGTCTTTTTTCGAGGCAAATTCGCTAATCACACTTGCTTCTATCGTTTTCGCCATTTAAAATAGTAAAATCGTGATGCTTGCCCTAATGTCTTTATGCTGTTATTTCTTCTTTGAAATGTTTTAAGTGAGAAAATTTTAATTTTTTTCTATTAGATTATCAACAAATGTTCATATAGTCGGGTCATGTTTTAACCATTGACAGTAAGTTACCTACCTACAGATTGTGTATAAATTTGCTTACAAAACACTAACGACGTACCACTGAGTTCAAACGGCTGTGAGTGATTTCAGAAGTGTTTATTGTGTTCGAGGTATGATATTATTTCATATAGGTAATTCAGTATTATCTCACAACAATCTTGATAAGAAATTTTATTATTTTAACTCAGAATCCTTCGTCTTTGTAAGTCGAATTTCCACGTAAACAGTGTCATATTTTCGACTAACAGTGCTTTTTTGTGGAAGGGACTAAAGTGAAAAGCTTTATATAATGTATAGGAAGATGAAGATAATATAAGATTTACTTGAGTCGGGCCATGTCAAGAGTCAGAACAATAGAAGAGAATGTATGAGACGATGTATGAATGTAAATGAAGCAAGGAGTGTGTGCCAAGACCGAGTTGTTTGGTGGTCCGTCCTCTCTGCCTACCCCTGCAGTGAAACGGGGTGATGGTTAGTTAGTTAGTTAGGAAGATGAAACAAGTCACTTTGTTAAAAATCATTAAAAGTACCAGTTATGTCCATCGTTTTGGAGACATAAAGTAATGTTATAGTTTCTTTAATCAAGTAAACTGAGTCGGGAAAAAAATTACATTGTTTTTTCAGAGTTAAGTGATATGTCAACTTTTTTAATTTTTTATTTGGATAGCTAATATAATCTTTTGATATAAATTTCATTGGTAGAACAGTGATTACAAAACCGCCGACGTGTAGATTTGATAATCAATAAAACCAATAAATTACTCTGGTAATCAGGGCTGTGTAATAAGTATGTTTTACACAGCTATTGATGAAATAAGTATAAAATATAAACGTTATGTTTAGTACGTAATTTTTTATTTTAAATTATATTTTCATATCACAAATCGTTTGCTTCATATGAACAAACAAAATTAGCCATGGGTATTTTTTTCTTTATTATTTATAATACTTGTATATACTTAGTTATTTCTTTTAAAACTCACACTCTTTACGTTTTTTTTTTATTTATTTTTTACCTATCTATCTATGTATTGAAAGTAAAAATAAAAAGGAAAAATTTTGCAATGCCCTGACAAATATTTTCTATGTAGAAAATCTGTAAGTAATTGACAACAATTAAAATATAATAATTAATTTAAAAAAACAATTTTAAAATCTGAGCATAATATTTTTACCCGTTTCGTATGTATGCCATCTGTAGTAGCTCTTCCGCATACTATCTTCTTATTTATCTACACATCTTTAATATTTATATTGAGTCCAGAAACTAGTGGTTCAAGAGGGAAACTGGTGAATCTACATTTCGTTTAGAGTCGATTTTGAGATATAATTTTTTTCATTTGAGTTTTCGATGTCGACTAAAATGTGTTTGAAGTTAGAATTTTTAAGGCAATTTTAAAATAATCCCGTTTTTATCACTAGTTTCGGACAGTATGTTTCAAATATTTATAATAAATTTGTTATTATTTATAAGCCTGTGTTTGCATGCCTACTAAATATGATACGCACGTAAATATTAAATATCAAAAACTCAGCATTTTCCTGTCCTCCATCGGTAACGATACAGTAAGTATTACCCGTAAGCAATTTTAAAACGCTGTTGTATATATATTATTATGACGCATTCACAGGGGGGTGCAAATGAACCAAACAAGCGATAAAATTCTAAGCTTTCCTCCTTTTGTGGATGATAACAAAATTTACATATTAATAATATGAGCTTCACTTTAATCTTTCTATAATTTATGTACATACCACTTAAGTTAAGTACCCAGTTTATTAATGTTTGCTTCCCTCTTTTCCATGAACAATGGTTATGGAAGTACAACTAATAACTTATTAGTATATTTAAAAATATATACTATCCACTCTAGCGGTAGCTACGCTAATTTAAGAATATGTTATTTTGAATTTATTGTTAAATTTTGTTTCATAATACGTAACAATGTGGGATGAACATAGAAATCCATGTGAACTTATTTGCTTTAACCGCAGTAAGCGCCTGAAGTTTTTGCGTTAATATTTGGAGATATGATGTTAATTCAATCAAATGGCTGAATCGAAAACCGAACGAAATCTCCATAGCTCATAATTCCAATGGCGCTTTTTGTTTTTGATCGATACTTGATATTTATGAAAAATATAATTGTGGCTATATAATTGATAGTAATGTTATAAATGACCATTCTGTGATTCTATAAATAAATAATTAGTTCTTGTATACACCGAAAAATCGTGAAAACTTTCTTGCATACTAACAATTAATAGTAAAGGGTTACTTGAATAATAACATTTAATAGTAAAGGGTCACTAGTATACTAATATTTAATAGTAAAGGGTCACTTGCCTACTATCATTTAATAGTATAGGGTCACTTGCATACTAACATTTATTAGTAAAGGGTCATTTGCATACTAAAATTTAATAGTAAAGGGTCACTTACATACTAAAATTTAATAGTTTTTGGCATATAAGCTCGAATATGCCGGTAGAGATTTTCATATGGATTCATCACCACTCACACACAATCGCAAACCTTACTGTGACTGTAGATCCATATAATAATCCACCGTTACGTGAATATCCTTCAAGCCTGGTTCAGACATTTCTATATTTGTAAATTAATGTTTGAGACCTTATCTGAACGACGTTTTATTTTACAGATAAATCAAATTTGACGTTTTGATTAAAATAAAAAGAATTTTGTGCATCATTTAAGATATGTCATATTGACAGAAAAGGGATTTATAGTAATAACGACTGGATAATATTGGTTCAGTTTTTGCACGTAATTAATTTATTTTTTCTAGTAGAGTTTTACAGGGTGAATAAGGTTACCCGTTAGAGCCATTTTTCGCAAATATCCGTAGTAGTAATATGCGTAGATAAAGAGATAATTGGACATACGAGTATTTAAGAAAACTACATAATATTATTTATTTTTTCATCATGTTTTGAATAGTAATGATTCAATGTACCGAATTCAAACATTCGAAAAAACCCTCGATGTTGTTTGTATTTACGTAAAACTAGCGCAGGCCCGTGAAAAATCACAAGATACTCATAGAGGCGTTCCACTATTATTTTGGCCGAACTCGAAAAATAAAATAAAGGTACCTTTATATCTTTAACGGCCAAAATAGTACCTATCTAGAATTTGCATAGAGTAAACGGTAAAAATTCTAGCCACTCATATGGTATCAGGAATACCAACATAATAAAATGTCAACAGAAATTATTCTGACTAGCATCCCATACAACGAAAGCGAATTTTCATTTTACGTAATTAAAAATTAAAAATTTCCCAAATGCAGTCAGTTTTCTTTTATTGTAATGAAGGTGAATCAAAAGGTTTTATTAAAACATATTTCGAATTAGCTGTGGCCAGTGATCCCGAATATTTAACAAAATATTATATCCTAGGTAGATGGTAAATATCATGTAGACCGTAGATTTAAGAAGAATAATGCAACGTGGTCATGATTTGTAATACAAAAGTCTGTATCATTATTTGCTTATATTCCCAACACAAAAACTTTTTAATAAGATCAAAATTAAATGGCGTTGTACGATGTCAGGCAGTGTAAAAGAGATAGAGGGTGTACAAAATGGGCTAGAACAATGAGGTATGTAGTATAAAAGGCTAAGTCAGTGGCTACATTAGCTCCAGTTCAATTTTCACAGTTAAATGGGTTAACTTCAGCATTATTTTTATTATGTATTTTGTTTTCGGTAAACGTTTTTAATTTCTTTGCTTCCACTATCACTCAAGAGTTTTTACAATATTTTAATCGTGTGAACCAAGCTTTGCTTTACTTTCAGACAACCTTTTATGATTTTAGCATAACCTCCAACCCAAGTACGCGAGCCGAATTTTAAATATATTATCAATATAATAATTATTGTTGTACGAAGAAATACTTAATCCTAAAGCAAGCAATTTATATTCATCCGCCGTAGACTTTTCATCTCGGGAATTTAAAATAAGGTAACCATTCAATAACATCTTTTAGATTCTTGACTTCATTTCGTATGTATATAAGTATTGCAAAGGTATCCATTTAGGGGAGAGTAGGTAAACTTCGAACATCTAAGCAAAAAAAAACTTTTTTGATGTTGTTATAAATGAAACATTTTTTTGTAAAATAAAGTATAATATAATGATGATGAAGAAATAGATTACTAAATAACGTGCAATAACTCACACAGTTCACAAGAATTTTTTTTATTTGCAAAGATGTCTAAATTCGTAGTTACCCAGTGTGCGCGGCGCGCTTACTTACCAAGCGGAAGCTTATTTCAAGAGTTTTCGTCTGTAAATTTTATTTTTTCTGACATAATTTCTTAGAATCTGAAATAAAAATAATTTTTTAAAGAATGTATTACAAGAAGGGTAAGTCCGAACATTTACCTTTATGAAAAATCATAATTTCACCAAACCGACTTAAAAAAATATTTTCTTTCATTCAGTAACTAATTACCTATCTTGAAGTACAATGTTGGTACTAATCAAATGAAGAAACAACGTGAACAAAGTATTGAAATCTTAAAATATCGGAAGAATATCGTGAAAAACGTGCATTTTGGCTCCAACATCATTTTGAAGCAAGCGAGCATAACACATTGTGTACTGCAAGTGGGCACTAGGTCGATGGACTGCTCTTCCCTTGTTTAGGGACGGCCGTGTGAAGACATGACATGTCATGTTTGGGTGATTGTTCGGCTTTACACGCCATTTGGAATTCCTCCTCTCTCCCCTACTGATTTTATCGCAAATTCATGATGAACGTATTCACGAAAACCTAAAATTTGGAATTCAATGGGTTTTATTGCTTTTTGTATTTTATCAATCGGAATTCAATATTTCACATGAAGTCATAAATTATTGATGGCTTTTATAATAAAATTAGCATTGAAACGTTTTGAAGGTACAATTTACATGATGCAATTTATAAATACGTATACCGCATATCGCACACCCCCAACGATACTACCTTAGGTAACATAAATATCAGCCGATGTGATGGACTGTGAAGTTATACATCTTGACTACTGTGATAGACTAGTTTAGATAGGTCTTACCATTGATGTATTATACTAGATTAGCCTTGTCTTGTTAAATTCATTTTTAAAATAACGCCCCTTAGCGTACGTCACAAATATGGAGATGAACTTAACAACCCAACTCTGTTACTCTTTGTAGAAGCGTTCAAACTCGTAAACGAAACCACGGAGAATTTGTTGTCAGAGGTATTGTAATATAGACATTTAACAATTTAAATATTTGGAACTCGGTTATTTTTGTGATTGAAAAAATGAACTTGCCCAGCATAGCTGAGAAGCAAAATAGACCAACAAAGGGTAAAACGCAATGCACATTGCCCATTTCGCATTGCGACGTAATGCGTGGGCCTTTTCATAAATGTGCATGTGAACCAAACCAAAATTGTGTTGGGATTATCTGATAATATTATTACTCCAGCGTCTGGACGGCGTAGGCCCTGTGATTGGTCAAATTCAAATTGTGTTTAAATAAGATTTTAAAGATTAAGACACGATTTCATACTGAAATAGAATCGCCACATGTATTACGATATTTCTTAAAAAATATCGTTTCTGCTCATACAATTTTTGGATAATATCGAAGAAAATATGTCTTAGAAAGTTCATAATCCATTGGATTAATTACATTACAGTGAAAATTATCCACAATTACGTGATTACGTTTGACGTTTGACGAAAAAAGCACGCGTTAATTCAATATGGCCGATACCCGATACACATCGCGGCTAGGTGGCCGACAGAGCGCCCCTCTGGCGGTGAAGAAACGAATCAAATGACTGGCGCGTATATTTAAATATGCAAAATTACTTGAACATCAAGCGTTTAATAATAAGATTTCTTCTGGAAGTTTAGTTCTACTTTGCAATGGCATTTTTCATTATTATTTATAATTTTTTTTTTGCTTATTAATTACATCTGATTTTATATTGACATGTTTTCTAATTTCTAAAATTTCTAAATTATTTATTTGCGATGCTTTAATCCTGAGTGAAGTATTTTAAGACCTGAATTTTTATCGAAAGTGTGATTCAAAAGATGATTTGCAAACTCATATTCACTATTTCCATTTAGAACCCTGAGATGTTTTTTAGTTCTGACTTCAAAGTTTCTATTGGTTCTACCTTTGTAAAATAAATTACAATCCAGCCCAATTGAGTTTATAAACTCCTGATTTTTTTGTTTGATTTTCGCAATCTATATTATTAAGAATATATTTATTCATTCTGTTATTAGTGTAAAACGCCGGTTGAATAGTACCAGGAATGTTTATATATATATAATTTTAGAAGTGTCGTTATCCACAAACAGAATTCTACGCCATTGTTTATTTATATCTTAAGAACTAGGGTAAAAATACCGTTTGAAGATAATATGTTTAATTATTTTATTTAGTATTTCAACTATCAATTTATTAGAATAACCGTTATTAAATGTTATTTGTCTTATGAATATATTGTTTTATGGTTATATGCAAAAAAAAATTTCAGGTCTTAAAATACTTCACACAGGATATAAAGCATCACAAATAAATAATTTCGAAATTTTAGAAATAAGAGAACATGTTTATAAAAGTAGATGTAGGTAATTAACAAGAAATTTTTTTTATAAACTCTCTTTTAAATATTTTCCCACTTAACTGGTCTTTCATATTGTAATTCCTAATTCTTATAAACCCAGCCTACTCTTAGCCCTCCCCCCTCCTTCCACTTCTTTTTTCCAATTGTAATCTATATTTAATTTTTGACTTCGGTGTATACTTCGTTCATGAAACATGTATTGGTTGTATATAATAAAGTGAAGTTAAAAAAGTTATTTGTTTTTTAATAAAATAAAGTTTAATCGGATAACATTATTTTATCTATTTCCATTGTATATCAATGCATACGTACATAATAAAATGTAAACATTATATTAATTTATTAATTGGACAATTTGCATGGCGCCGCTTTTGTGAGATATCACCTCAGGGGCGCTATATTGTAATAATCTACCTTTATATATAGATTTTTACTCTCCTGATGAAGGTGTATATATAATCTAACTTTAAACTTTATTAGATACAGTAACAGTTTTAGGAAAAGAATTACCACCAGTTGGAGTAAAATTCACACCTTTTAATTAAACCGACTGCTAATCACATTGCACAATTACCCTCCTTTTATCCATAAACACGGGTACAATTAATCAATATGTAATAATGTATTATTTCAGTCAACTTTGTTGTAACTATCTTTAATTGTTGTGACAAACTATACGATATTGATTCAACTTATAGACATTGACGGTTGTAACACATATTTAAGCACTGCAAGTCTCCTATGAGCAAATTATATTAGGTACCATAACAGTTAATATCAGTTGTAGACATGCAGTCAATAATAGTGTTTCATTTGAAATAATCCATCACAAATACGTAAAATTTCATTTATTCAAACAACTGTCATTCTTATTATGCCTAAATTGAGCATGTTATTATTTATTAACTCCTTCCTGTTCCGTGTTTTAACAATATATACTCACCCTCTCTCTGTGAATGACCTAATATCTATCTATTAAATGTAACTGTTGTTAATATCACTTAAACTGGGCGCAGCCCAACCAAGTGCCGCCCGCAGGGCCTAGCAGCAAAAACCCGCGGAGCGGGTTTTTAACTGCTAGTTTTTAAATGAATATGCCGTGTCTAGTCTAATTTAGTCTATGGGTCTTACAGATTTTAGACTTATCCAACCAAAGATATTAGAAGAACGAGATGTGCTATGAGCAGTTCATACTGTGTGGAATTGTTTTGCCGAGTGTCGCCGGTTTTGTTCACCAATACTACTGCAAACCTTCGCTTACGCTAAGGTATCCGCACTAATACATAGAACAGATTTCTGTACGTACACGTCCCGATACCGTTCAAAGTACCCTAATTAGGTAGTACTCCGGCTACGGTCCGGCGGCCAACATAGCATATCTCGTTCTTCTAATATCTTTGGTGGAGATAATACAAAGCGTATTACTTAACTCAAAATTCCCGATTTCTTTAAGCTTTGGTAGATAGCTGCGGGTATATGACACCTCTTTCGGCTTTCTAGTATTTTTGTTATTCCAAGCACCAGTTATAAGGAGCCAAACACCCCTAGGAATTAATCATGGCAAATTATTTAGACATAACCATTTAAAAGGAACGGGGTGCTCTGCCTTTTTATTACATAAAAGATAAAATAATTTCTAACATAATTACCATGGATGAGAGCCAGTTACTTTATTTGGGTTTCAAATAATTATTATAATAACCCCTAATGTAAGATAAAGACAAGTGTTTTAATGGGTATAAATTTAATAATTACAAACCACCAATTTTCGTTATAATACAAATTTTCGTACCTACATATTTTTGTAAATCAAATTATCGAACCAAAAAACGCCCTTTTTGAGAAGTTTAATTTTATTACTAACAAAGTTAGCGGGGATATTTTTTTTAAACTATGTATTAACTGACAAATTATAAATTGCCAAGGATGCCTCTTAAGTCATGATAAATCAAATTATTAAATGGCATATATATAATAATTTAAAACACGAATAAATAAAAACCGCTGACATCCGTATCTGCTAGATACTTCCGAACTATCTGATTTAAAAATGGGTATGATTTGGTTTGTACACAAATTATTCATTTTAAGCGGTCTAACATTCTCATTACAAGTAATTTAGACAGTTAGTCTTAATGACATAATCCCAGTGTTGCAGAAATAGACGACGCTGTCTGTACTTAGTTGATAAAACGAGGATATATTTACATCATGTAAATGTATTTGTGTAAATTTTCTGCAAATCAAACATTCAACTATTATTAGATTAAATAATTTTGTTTACCACGAAACAGAGACATAGCAGTTGAATGAATAATGCAAGCCTTTAATTTCAACCCTTACTCCGAGCAAGGGTTATACGGGAAGGGGTGAAATCAGGAAGCGGAAGATCAATGGAGGCTATTACATGGAGCCGAAATGACTTTCATACCAAACAGCCTTATAACCGGATGACATACACATTTTTCTGATGGCCGCTTCCGGCTATTTCATAACATTAAATCAAAGTGTGTTTTGGTGCCACGATAATGGAAAACGCGACCTACGATGGAAATGATCGGAATTGATTTTGCGATTTACGTCCCTCCAGATAATAATGGGCATGAGTAAATTAAAGGGCGTTTTATAGATTTTATTGAATGGACTTTAGACTTCGAAAATCATCTTTTTTATGTAATATTTTTGTATTAAAACACACTTGCTTCGGGAAAATCATTTTTTAAGAGTTTGTTCATAATAAATGAAAATAATTGTTTTTCTCACCCACTTTATTCATCTACAATGTTCGACAAGCTTCAAAAATAACTTAATTTGTCAGAAAATTAGTAAAACTAAATAGTTGTGTTTTTATTTTTATTTCTCCAAAAATCATATTGTATTACATACACTTTTTTTAATAAAGCAGATGCTTTTGCTCATGAGATAGAAAACATAAATAAAACTTTTTTTTTTTTTTTTATAAATTTAATTTAGATTAAATTTGATAATATTATTATTAAGTTCTGCAAGTGTTTTAGTTTTTTATTATTGTGACAGCTGTTTCGGATTACAAGGCCATTTTCAAACTGTTTGAAACTGTTTGAAACAGTTTGAAAATGGCCTTGTAAGCCGAAACAGCTGTCACAATAATAAAAAACTAAAACACTTGCAGAACTTAATAATAATATTATCAAATTTAATCTAAATTAAATTTATAAAAAAATTAAATGGAGTTCTACGAATTAAACACAAAAACAATAAATAAATAAAACAATCTGGTAATTATTTTTAGTATTGGAATACGGTTTTCAAGAAAAATAGAGCTGTTTACCTGTAACATATGTAGTACTCAAATAAAAAATAAAACAATCGTTAGAAAAGTTATTCATTGTTCATTGGATAAAAATAACAAAAATCTTTCCTTTGTTAATTTTTGACCAGATTTTTCTCATGTACAGCTAATATATTAAGAATGGGATTATAACTACGTTAACTATGTGTGTACGGTGACGCGGTAGGTTGCGCCCAAAGATATTAGAAGAACGAGATATGCTATGTTGGCCGCCGGACCGTAGCCGGAGTACTACCTAATTAGGGTACTTTGAACGGTATCGGGACGTGTACGCACAGAAATCTGTTCTATGTATTAGTGCGGATACCTTAGCGCAAGCGAAGGTGTGCAGTAGTATTGGTGAACAAAACCGGCGACACTCGGCAAAACAATTCCACTCAGTACAAACTGCGCATAGCACATCTCGTTCTTCTAATATCTTTGGTTGCGCCACTGCCGGGTCAGAGAAAAGGAATGGGTCATCTCTCCGCCGAATGAAAACCTGTGATCCCGATACAGGATTGCACTGCCTCACATCAAAGACAACACACTATTGTATTCGTACAATCATTGCGCGGATTAAAAGTAAAAGATTGGAGTGAAAGGAACAAAACAAAGCTATCGGTGACCAATGGCGTGACGAAACAATTTGGTTACTGATGTTGTTGTTGTAACTAAGAATATTCGTAGTACCCAACATAATAATTATTAAGAGCTATTTAATTTCAGTTACAACAATTTCTCGAAACATTATCTAATTTTTTTTCCAATGTTTTTTGCTTAAAATTCCTAATAACTTTTACTATAGCGTCTTGTCATTAACTTTTCTTGAAATTCAAGATTAATGTTTTAGAGTCTGCGGATAAAATTACTGACTTCTGATAGCATTTCAGGCTTTGAAGAGCTGTACTTTATTATGCGATTCTTCTGACCATTCATTGTCTCTTGCTTCCATAAATCCCTTTCATTAGCCTCTCAGGTTATCCTCGGTCTGCCTAATGGCTTGTAACGTGAGAAATGGTTTGGTTTCAAATTATTTCTACATAATATTATGTTTTTTTCAGTTGGGCATACCTATTTAACAACGACAAATCTATGCAAATTAACTAACTCCCGATGAGGCTTATGAGAGGCTTATCAGAGTTTCAGTGTAGTTAAATGATTGTGAAATAGAATGCACGAATGAAACAGATAAAGTTTTAACGATCTGGACTTCATTATCATGATATCATGATACGAGTATTTTCGCAGATTTAAACACTCGCGGTTTGAAAAAATTTATATTGTCTTAGAAAATTCTTGCCTCTGGTTTTTAAACATAATATTCTATGCACGATTTGTAAATGGTAAAAGTTTCTTTACAGTTCTGTGTTGAGAGACTCGGGGATATCGCCAACGCAAAAATTATAAAATATTAAGTATTTGTAAAAAGTTTTATCACGTCGTATGTGGTTTAAAATGTTTAATCTTCGGTGCTAGTCTTTGGGGACTCCCAAGCTAGTCTATAAAATTTATACACACAGTTTTCCGTGCGGATTTTCCTGGTCAAACATCCAATTGAATCTTGCAATGTAATTTATACGATCATCTATTTAGCTATGATAGTTATCTGTTAATAATAACATGCCAAAATAAGAAAGGACTTGTTATTTGGTGTACCATTTTATTGAAACTTTCAGTTAGAAATAATTGAAAACATGTTACACGACTACATTTAGGTACTATTTAAATTTTGATTTTGTTTTTGTAATAATGAATGAATGCAAATCTTAAAAGCAGATATAAACCTACTTCCTGATGGCGTATTTCCTTTTCCGTGTTCAATCGGAGGCAGTACGGCAGTACGGCAGTACTACCTTGAAACAAGCACGGGTTTGATACACTTATTCTCTTTCTTAACTCTTTTATTGCCTCCTATTTATTGTACACAGAAAAGGAAATACGCTTTCCGATATCAGATCGAGCTGAAAGTCAGCGAATAGACTGGTTTTCGATGACTATGCATTCTAACGCCAGCGTTTACGTATACTGGATGATATTACATGGTCGGTCCCACCCAATTGGGATTTGGCGCAGTTGACTCCAGTCCCTGAGGAGGACTGTTGAATCCTCTAGTCTAACCAAGTTTTCGTTTTGTTTCGAAATACATTTAAAAAAATCATTGCAGCTTAAGAGCCAGTACCTGGGGAAAATTTTTAAATCCTCAGTCAAACTATATACTTTGATATTGACCACTAGCCTTCACAAGAGAAGAAAAGTAAGAAAAATTAGAAAAAAAATTTACGGGTTCATTTTTACTATCTACAAAGTTGTTTTGTTGGGCAAAATTATTTTTTTTAAATATTTCAAAAGTAAGACCTACCGAGAATCCTGCCAGTGCCAAAACGCAGTACAATGGGATAGACAAGCCTGTTTTTCCTTTATACCAGCAATTTTTAAAATAATCATCAAATATTTATATTTAGTTTGAGTCTCACTCAAGACTTGGGAAAATATTTCCACCTAAGATAAAAGTTTTTTAGTTTCTCTGAAAGGGATACTTATCAAATAATAACACCCGGATGCTCTTCTACGGAAATCTACCCGACAATTATTCTGATGTTCACAGAATAATCTAGTTTACGTAGACTGAAAGTTATACTATTTCAAACAAGGGATTATTATTATTATTATTATTGCAGTACGTTGAATACGCTTTCCAAAATTTGAATTCTTATTTTTGTACAGGGTGGTACGAGACTAATACAAAAAGTTAAACAATTTTTTTTTTACACTTTAACGATGTTTTTTTATGACACAGCACAACACTCAAATGCCCGGATCTGGTAAGAAAATTGCACCCCTAATTAAAAGAATGTTGTGAGGATGACCAATGATTGTAAGGAGAAGAAAGTGAGAAAACGGTTTGAAGATATCTGGCTTTTTTTTTTTTATAGTGAATACCTCACAAGAGTCCCAACTGCTCCCGTCTGGAGCCAGTGAGACTATGGCATCCCCGATTGGGGGATGTTGTGAGGCTGAAGGTAAGTGGGGAAGGGAAAGAGGAAGGTGGGTAAGTACCTGGCTATTCAGATCTAGTCACTAAACACGGCTAAAGCCATTTGGAGCAACGTTTCAATTCTGAATGGTGGTCTTACACCAGGGCGATACTGGTAGTATCTTCCACTCTGGAACGTGCCGCAAATATACTATATATTATTTTAATTAATTAATTGTGAAATAACACAAATTAATCAAATAAAATTTATTTGCGCACGCCGGGTTCGAACCCGCGACCTTCGGAATGGCAGTCCAATGCGTTACCAATGGCTATTCAGATTGGGTCATTAAACACGATTTTTACCGTTTTTAAGAATTTTTTGATTTTGATAAGGAGAGCATAAAATACATTATAACGTAGTTCACACATATTTATGTAGAATTTTATATTAATTTGTTAAAAAAAATTAAAAATTTAATTTTTAAAATGCGCACGCCTAGAAGCAGAGTCCACTTATAATTCCACCGTGGAGATCAATGAATTTACCAGTGAACAAAATTAACCACTTTTCTGTGTCATCAGATCTGTATTGGTAGTTCTACATTCGTAAACGAGCTATAAGTGTGGGTAATAAATATTGCAAAGATGCGAAAACGAGAGGACTCCGTGATAATTTTATTAACTGCTATCCAAATTTCCATCGTAATTTTTTCGTGTACCTATATTAGGGAGCGGGAATGGGTACCGCCGCCCAAGGAATCATTTATTGGATAACCAAAAGTCATGCCATACGTCACTCCAAGTTGTTCGCAACGTTTGATGATCAAGCAGGGGTGCCCGGGTTCATTGGGTGAGGTTTGTCTAAGTCGAGCGTTAGGGGCCCAATCGGGAGAGACTGTTTGAGGGAGACCTTTTGACTTCTAAAGTCGGACTCCTTCGCCTTATCACTTTGCACCACAATAGGAGGGGTGGATTCATAGTTCCATCACTTCTGGACACATCGACCCCAGATTCCTACCCACCCCTCACACCCTTTCGTTCCAAGAACTTCCTCTCTTTCCTTCCATAAAAATACCCTTCACATAGGATTCCCAAAGATGAAATAGGCCCTGAGGGATTTTTTTTCCTCAGAGCCTCCTGTGTGGAGCTAATTTTAAAAAAATTGCTAGTAAAATATTCACGAAAAAATTAAACACTCTCTGGTATTTATAAATTTGCGCTTCCTGTGGTAAATACCATTACTTTTCACCTTTTTGGGTTTGAATTTACCCTTAAAGCCGTTCATTTTGTTTTTAACAGGATTAGATATTGAAGTTCGTTCAATGAAGTAATTAAATATTCTTTGCGAAAATATTTAAGTCATTTTTGAATTTTTATATAATAATATTCATTAGGTACAAAGACCAAACCGAGCACGCATTAATTTCATGGAAGTATAAAAAATATCCCAGTCCCATCTAAATTATCTAATTGAAATATGGGGAGACAGGTCCGTAACATATTTACACGACCTACAAATAATACAGAATAAAGTCATAAAAAAGCTTTTTAACTGTAACACAGATACCACTACTAACTAACTTACTGAAAATCAGAAAACTGTACGAATATAACAAGTGCATATTGAACTATACGAATATAATACATGCATATTATCCAAAATGGATTTATACACACGAATATAACTTTTATAAAATATTTACATCACAAGTACACGAACACTACGCAAGACAAAATAATAACCAGTAGAGCGTTTGGCTTGGAAATTTCCCACCCTCTTCCATAAATGTTTATCTCCAAATTTTAATATTTATTCTAGAGAACCATTAAATCTGAGGAACTAGCGTCATTGATCCCTTCGGCACCGGTGCGTAGTCGGGATACACGCCAAACGCGCGCCCAACATTTGTACACAGTTGACACTTGTCACATGAGAACGGGTCGCTTCTACGATTCGTTCTTAAGTTCAACAGCTCGGCTGTGGAACGAACTGCCGGCCTCTGTGTTTCCTCCCTCCTACAACATGGGACTCTTCAAGACCCATGTTCACTCCTTCCTCTCCACAAAAAGACCCTCCACACAGCATCCCCAAAGATGACATAGGCCCTGAGGGAAATTATTTTCTTCAGGGCCTCCTGTGTGGAGTAAATATAAAAAAAATAAAAAAAATAAATTAAATGCACCCAAATTTTATCGTTTATTGCATATTTTTAGGATTTATGAAAAAAATATTTAAAAAACGTTAAATTTATAAAGCATGAATTCTGCTTCATTCACTTCAAGCATTCAATTCACTTTAAAATTGCCGTCTGTGTTACCTACTAAGAGCAATTTCAAATATTATGATTTCTGTGTGTTGTTTATGGCCTAGTTAATAAGCACTGCTATAAATTAAAAATTTAACATGTATTTTTTTAATATGATCATATTGATCATGATCAATGATTAGTAAGAAAAAATATTTCAACTATTTCGGTTCATGGAATGTCAATAACAAATAACTCGGAAGAGATAGAAGACATCTTTTGTTAGAATTTAAAGTAACTAAGTTAGCTTTATGATTAATCGAAGATTTCAACATGCTGGAGTTTACGAAATAATTCAAATTTTTTTTTTAAAATATCTCTTCTAATTGCCCACATTTTGGCCAGCATGAGCTAGCGGATGTTTGGGAATTAAGGTCCAGTGGATAAATTTAACACAAACAATAAAGATTGAAAGTGGTAAAAAAAACATAGGCCCGTGTGCACACATACAGTGGGTTGCCATATTAATAGGGACACCTATGTAAAATGTCTTTTTCACACTTTGTGTTCTTAAAACAAAGATGTTTATGATTTTAGATGCGGTTATTATTATTTATTAACTAGGACATTGAATGTGGAAAATTTAAACACCGCATTTGTCCTTAATCTGCAATTATTTTATTTTTTTAAATTAGTTTTAAATATTATCGCACAGAAAGTTAATATTTCGTAATAACGCCTTTAGCCGCAATAACAACTTGAACACATAGATCGTCTCTACAAGGCAGTCCGGATGGAATTTCTCTCCTGGGCGTTGTCAGACGAACGATGATTTGTCCACCAAAATTTGGAATATGGACTCGTCAGAGAAACACACCTAAAAAAAGGCCATAATCGAACAAATGGAATTTTAAAAAGCTTGAAAACCACAAAAATGTTAATTACCATATTCCAGTTCTCTATAGTCATGTTTTGGTGGGCGTTAGCCCATTCCAGTAGTTTTTTCCTTATATCTACCGTGAAGCGAGGTTTTTTAGCTGGCCGATGACCAATGAGGTTCTCCTCAGCCTCTCTCCTGTGGACTGTCCTTTGGGAGACTTCGATACATTTTTCGGTGATCATTAAGGTCGAGGTGTAGTGATTCGTTTTCTGCCATATTTGCCGTTGAGATCCACTTCAAGGGGCAGGTTTTGATTGATTTTATAATTTATCGTGTTAACCACAGCCTTTAAAATAACTGTGATGGCTGCTTTTTCCCTTTGGAAATGTTGAGTGTTTAACAACAGTGCTTTCACTTCGGGAAATTTTCTTGGGGACGTGTCTGAAGACCTAGCCATACTAAAAAAACAGAACATTGGACTCAATATGGCAAAACTATTCATTGAAATAAGATATGAACAAAAAAATACAAAATTAATAGATAATTAATAATTACTTACATTTTGGTCCATCTAAACTGTTAAGACTCGTAAATGTAACTATTATGTATATTTATTTATCAGAACTTCAATCACGTATACTTCTGTTGTATACATATCTTCCTAAATGTTAAGAATGATGAAAATAGAAATATTGTCGGCACTAAAAGTAAATGGATAAATAGATCTGACGTACAACAATATTAAATAATGTTAAATAAAATGGGTTTTCCAAGAAAGTGATAATGTTGTTTGCCATGTCGTTTTATAAAGTCCTTTTTTTATTTATTTTACAGAATATCTCTAAATTATGTAGAAATATTAAATATTTTTTGAGTGACGAAAAATAAGTAGTATGAAGCATAGAAAAATTTTTCTCCAGGTACCGTATGTTATTTCATTATTGTTTACTTTCAAGGAAATTTAGTTACCATCAAAATTCTGCCGAACAAGTTTTGTAGTTTGCCAGTAGGTACACCATTTTTCAAATGAAAACCTTGGGCTATAAATACAAATATATATATTTTTTAAACATTGCATTTGAAATCCTTACGGAAAATACTTGCGTTGAATGCTACTTATTCTTTTAAATTGGAAAAATATGTTTGGCCTCATCTTCAGTGGAGAACTTTAATAGGTACACAAATTCAAATAAAGCTTTGATGAAACGTTTTCCCTTTATTTTGCAACAAATGAAATGTAAACTGAAATAATATTCTGACAAAAGGTGCGAGTGAACAAAGCACCTCCATAACGTTACCTACGTAAATGCTTTCTATGTGTTCTGGTGGGTGAAACGGAACAGTATAATGTTCTGCATAATTTTGACGTGTGAGTTGACATCTAATAACAAGGAACGTTCTCTAAACATGTTTAATATTACGTTATATATTATCTTATGGTTAGAATGTATGTACTTTGACTCACATACTATGGCAGGATATGTCTGTGAATGTCCTAATGACATTTAATAGGCAATTAGTACCGAGTAAAGTCAGGTATATTTAATTGTCTTCTTTGCTTAATGGCTTAGTTGGAAGTGGATTTTTTAACTTCAATTTACCAGGGATGCATTTGGGTACATAGATTTTATTCATTTTAAAGAAGATACCCTCATATATAACTCAGATAACCTATCCAAATG
Organism: Hesperophylax consimilis; assembly: GCF_061612785.1. Taxonomy (NCBI): domain Eukaryota; kingdom Metazoa; phylum Arthropoda; class Insecta; order Trichoptera; family Limnephilidae; genus Hesperophylax; species Hesperophylax consimilis. The sequence goes on from NC_142845.1 coordinate 9,268,252, forward strand.
TGGAAGTTATTGCGTGAAAACTGAATCTTGTTATATATTTTGAAATGAACGATTTCAATATTTTTTGACAAAATATCATCGTTCTCTCTCCTAGATTTTTTTCTGAGAAGTATTTTTTTATTAATACAATTCTAAAAACAAACAATTTTAATATAATACTTAGCAATCATATGCAACAAGCCGCGGCATACGGTGAGTTTTTGTATTCCACACGAGGAAAACTTACCGATAGGAAATACTGTTCATTTATAAAAATCTTGTCCAATTAATCGTTTTCCTGTGAAAAATGGAATGCATTTCTATAAAGAATGAATTGAAATAGTTCCTAAGTATCAGTCAAAAACGAATGTTTTATGAGGACGGCGGAATACGTGTTCGTACAATGACATTGACATAGTGATATTGTCGCAATCCGTCATGGTATATATTAGGAAAAGAACATGTGTTTTCGATATATTCTGAATGACTTATCTTTTATCGAAAAGTTGGCATGCGGTCTTCTTTTTAAAAAGATAATTTTTCTCCATACACGAATACAATTAATCTTTTAGTAATTTAAGAAGCGGGTATAGGTACCGCCAAACCCTGACAAAGGTCTCCCTAAGTGGTTTGTTACGTTTGGTGATTTAGGAGGGGTTTCCGGGTTCATGGAGTAGGTTTGTCTAGATCTTGGCGCAGATACGTTTGCCCAGCTGCTGCGTGGCGGGGCGGTTCGGAGAGATTAAATTTATACATCGGTCACTCCTGGACACATTAACCCCCAGATTCCTACCCACCCCTCATACCTTTCCTTCCCAGAACTTTCTCTCTTTCTATTCCCTAAAATGACCCTTCACGCAGGTACCCTACCCAAAGGTAGGCCTGGATGGAATTTTTTTCCTCAGCTCCTCCGATGTGGAGTTAATAAATAAAAAAGCAGTCGTGTGACGTTTTGTGTCCCCCTCCTCAGTCTTAAAAAAAACCATGTTCACTTCTTCCTCTCCTCAAAAAGACCCTTAATAAAGCAGCTTCAAATATGACATTGACCCTGATGGAAATATTTTCGTTATTTGTTTTTATGGTGTTATGCCGTGTTGCGCTAACTCCTTCTTTAGCCAACGTTTCGGATACCATTGCAGTGTCCATCATCAGGGCAGATGTGTTATTTGAGGTTGTGTTAAGTTGCCCTGATGATGGACACTGCAATGCTGTCCGAAAAGTTGGCTAAAGAAAGAGTTAGCGCAACACGGCATAACACCCCAAAAACAAATAACAAAAATACTTTTGGCCGTGAAAATCTTAAATCATATCTGATGGAAATAGTTTTTTCTCCGATTTAATTTCTATAATTTAAAATTTTCATAATATATTATGTAGGTACATAGTATAGAACATGTTCCAAGCTGTAACCCCCCTAGTTGAGAGTAACTAGTGTTTAAGAAGGGAATATACCTATATTCGTTTAACCTATTTTTGTGCACCAACATGAATGTATTTGAGAAATAACGCCTGATTCGTACTTGTTTAAACTTTGCGGGGGTATAGTAAGCTATGCAACCTCACCGCCTCACCAAACCGCCAGGCCACCACGTCAAAGTAGTAATGTAAAGACCGAAGTCACGGATCATGAAGGGAGATGAAATGAACGCCAATCGGGTCAATCACACAAATGATACCATAATAAAACTCTGACAGAGCTTCCTTTTTTATCTCTGATTGAGTTTTAATCTCACACGGCCAAACGGATGCATATGATGAAAATCTCCGGACTGCAAACTTAAATTAGTATATTTGCACGCTCGAATCGAGTGTTTCTGTAATGCACACTTGAAACTATGATAAGCTGTTTTATAAGTTTTTAATAAGACTTGCTTGTAGTATCATTGATCTCTTGCACATCGATGTATTACTTAGGAACAGGGTAAATAAGATTGAATCACCATTTCACTGTTGGTCGTACATTATCTGCATGAAAAAGTTTCGAAAGCAAAAAGTATTATAATAAGGTTATTCTCTTTATGGAACACGATTATGCTAAATAATATATTATGTAACAAGTTAATGTTAGTAATAAAGCAGTAGTTCTGTTAACAGTAGAAATTTTGACTAAAAAATTATGTTTCTAACTTTCCTCTTATTTAATCAATCAAAACCAAAATTTACTTTCAAATCATAAGACTCAATATAAATAGATACCTTAATATCTACCTACTCAATTAAAATGAGAATATATTTCATGCACTTGATACTACTATCTCAATGGCAATTTATTTATAAAGATAGGTTTATCTAAAAAGACGCTGTCTGGATTGCATTTAGTTCGGGTTGAATCTTGCGATCATACATACATAAATGAAGACAATTTTAGTAGTTCTTATTCGAAGTATGATACAGTTAAAAGTGACCGAGGGGAATAGGGTCCCATTAGCTCAGTTGGTAGAGCACTGTCCCGGAAAGACAAGGGTCCTGGGTTCGAGTCCCAGATGTGACCGTTTCCTTTTCTGATTTTTCTGTTTCAGATTTTCGTTTAGAAATCACTAATATTGTCTTCAATATTTAAATATTCAAAAAAACTTTCTTCATGCAAGTAAGTCCAAATAAACATTTGAAAATATAATCATGATATGATGTCTCTTTAAGGTTGCTCGTGTTGGAATCATTCCAAGTCCGCCACAATAGTTCATGGGGCTACGTGTCGCTTCAGGATGGCAAGCTCTTGCCATACGCAAAAAATGAACTACGCAAGAGCAGTTCCTAAACTGATCATCATTTGCTCAGTAATTTTATCTCGTCCGTCTACAAAATACTTAATAAAGAATTAATTTTTATCATCTTTTTTATGATGTCCCTCTAGGGCACCTAAAAAGAATACATTCTTAACGTATAGCTTATCTAACTTTTCGGTATTGACATGTTGATCCCAATTTCAATAGCAGAGACCTCCAGGGCAAGATGGCTCCTGGAATGAAGTATGAAGGTATGTTCATTAATCACGAGCTTCCATTGTGACACGTCTCCATTGTCTATTTTACCACAGTTTTCTTGAACACATTTTTAAAGTTCACTTCACCGTAACTAATAAGGCATGACTTTTTTAATCAATGTTTAACTTTGAAATCGCTTCGTTGAGGCAGCGGTTATTAGCCATTTCATCTCAACCTCACTTCCTTTCCCAATTTCTTTTCATCAACTAAATTATACTATTAAAACTTTAGTGAATTTTTCAACCTAAACTTTTCTTTTCTTTTTTATGATATTTACACAGCTTTTAATGATAGGACTGCTTGTTGCGGTAATAAAGCTTAATATTTTTATAATTACTGTAAGCACGGAGATAGCCAAGTGGCAATTCGGACTGTAAGCACGGAGATAGCCAAGTGGCAATTCGGACTTTATATTAATTGTATTTCGTAAATAAGTGAAGTTTATAATTTTGAACTACTAAACAAACTCATTTTTTGTGTGCTACCTCATAAGAGTACTCATGTCCTGACAATATTTGAAAATCTCCTACTACCACCACAGTAAGCTGAAAATGTTGCTTGTGTTGTGATGGATGACTTAGCCAGCCGAGGAATTGAACACACTACGCCTGGGTGGGACCCAAACGCGATGTCAACTCGGCCACCGACCGGTCTATAACGTATAATAATTGTATTAGAATAACTTTATTATACGTTTAAATAGTAGATAAAACGAATAACTGAATTTAAAGTTTATCGAATTATGTCGTTGTCATACCTTCTGTATTAAATTCATCGTTTTTCATTATAGGATGTCATTGAAAATATACAAAATATATAATTATTTTTATTGTTTTCTAGACGGGTTTAATATATTTAAAAATACCTACAAAAAAACAGTTTTTTCGGAAACTCCGGTCAATAACAACTTCAAATTTTAAATTGAATTCGTCCCTTGCATCCGAACCATGTAGATTTCATGAATACCCTTTTCTATCTTTTATTTGTGAAGTTTTAGTGAGAAAAGTTAAATTACTTTTGGTTGAATACCGCTTTAAATAAAGTAAATACCCAAAAAAATGAATGGCTTGAAATAATACACACCTTCTCCGCAGGAGAATTTCGTAAATTCACTTTTATATTACGCATTTTCACATATAAATTTATACACATCATTCAATACCACGAAGAGTTTGAGCACACTATAATATGTTATGTAGTTATTATTTGATTACTATTATTTCATACAAGTATATTGCTACATGTAGTATATGTGAGTTTGATAGAGTGGGAGAGGGATGCACGAATGTGAGCGTAAATGTGTGGGTACCAGTTCTGACATACCTCCATCGCTTTTTTGGGTAGCTGTAAATTTTTTTTGTTCTAAATTTTCTTTTGAGAGTCGCCAATAGTGTCTCCATTGATTAAGTATTACAATTTGAGGTTTTACTCATTGATTAAGTATTACAATTTGAGGTTTTACTCATTGATTAAGTATTACAATTTGAGGTTTTACTCATAGATTGAGTATTACAATTTGAGGTTTTACTCATTGATTAAGTATTACAATTTGAGGTTTTACTCATTGATTAAGTATTAAAATTTGAGGTTTTACTCATTAAGTTAGTCAAAAATAAAATTAAAAAATGAAATTATATTCTATTTTTTAGAATAACTAAATGAGTAAAACCTCAAATTGTAATATTTAATTATTAAAGATAATATCACCGCTCTACCAACTAAGCTAATGGGATCCTATAGATCCTTCGGTCATATTTAACTGTATTATAGTTCAAATAAGAAGTACCAACATTGTCTTCATTTTTCTCACCTCACATTTTTATTGGCAGCTATCTTTAGGTGTCCCAGAAAGGCAAGTTTCATCTGTTTAATTCCTGAATGGACTATATCTTTTTTCCTAAATTTTCTGTTTCAAAAGTTTCGTTTAGGAATCGCTAATATTGTCTTCAATAATTAGAAATTATATTCTTCTACTTTAACATGTTGTACTTAGTTCTCTTAGAAGTTTTCACTATATTTAAACTTTTAGAGGTCCAAGAGAACAAAATATCATTTTAGTTAAAACATCACGTCAAAAACTATTCAAGTATATGTATTAAGTACTTCAATGTTCATGGTCGGTTCTTTAAAACGTTTTCAGTGATAAAATGTAAAGGGGAAGAATTATTTGTATAAACAGTGAGTATTTTAAATACTTGATCATGACTCAGTGATTTAGCTCATTTTGATTCATATCTTGAAGGCATTGCCTTGAAACATAATATTATAATAACAATAACGTGGTGGACACTGTGACACAGTCCAAAACTTTCGCTAATGAAGAAGAAAAGGCAACACGGCATAAAACCCCACAAATAAATCACGTTAATATATTTTTGTAGTATATTAGCGTCATCATTCAGAGTGGAAAATATTCTCCTTATCGCCCTGATGAAATAACTCCATTAAAAATCGAAACGTCGCGTCGCAGTCGTTTTGTTAATTTATCTTAGACGTATTTAATGACTCGTCGCCGTCGCGATAAACGGTTTAGGTTTTGAAAATACGCGACCCGGTCTGAATACCAGGTCTTTGCCTCTCCACATCCGTAATCCTCACAAAATCTCTCAAATTAAATATGTAACAGTCCGACCGGCTCGGAATAGTTGGAAAACTTGTGCAGTACCTTGCTAAAAATATTTTATTTTGCATTGAATTAAAATTTTTCAATTGAGTTTTCGTGTACCATTGAGCCTAAGAGAACATTGCTTCTTATCTTTGAAGCCAGAATTTATGCTGAAAAGTATTTTGCTCATTCAGTTTCAAGTGTGTCGTTTGCCCCTTTTGTGGGGATTTCTCTCGTTTCTGGGTTAAAATACGTTAATTCCAAAGGAAGGAGTGCTCGAAATTTAGCTGAATGCGAATGCGAACTATGGGCCACTATTCTCCTTCAAGTGCTCACTGTTGGCTTTCTCCGTAAGGCGGAGCGTGTGTAGGTTCTCGGCGTAATGCGTTAGACTTTTCGGATTGTTCAACCAAACAACTTGTACTAATCTCAGTGTTTGGTGTTCTGGTATAAGGAGGAGAACACACGAGAAACGCGTGTTCTGAGATCTTTTCGAGGAGCAATTGTACAAAAAGGCAGGATTATGAAACAACAACCTTTCTCGCGCTGATATATGACTTTAATTTGTGCGGAAGATTTCACGTGAAATGTCGATTTTAAACAATTCTTTCAATGTGTTGTAAAATTGTAAGAATGATTGCGAAAGTCCTGTTTTTTATGATATTTTGTAAAAAACATATTTTCAAATATTTTTTTTTTTTATTAGTTTGTATGGGGTGTAAAGTATAAACAAAATTCCTCAATGAAATATTCTTTACAACATTAGTAAAAAATAAATATGAAAAGTTATTTTTTCAGTCGGATTCAGTATTATGGAGGACGAACCACAAAGGACGGGCGACCGGTCCAAGTTTCAATAACAGAGTAAAAAACGCGTTTTTCTTATCAAACCGTTGATATACCATTCTGAACGCGTAAAAGCCTTTTTTCTAAGTGATCAAACCACTCGTTATAGGTTCAGTTCCAGACATGGACAATCAAGGCTTTGAAATCTGTGAATGAAATGTGTGAACTTAGAAAGCTTTGTCACCCATATTCAACACGTTACAACTTTAAAACGAGAGAACGCTGTAAAAAACCACGCATGGGCAACAAATTTTGATTCATTTAAGCACAGCGTCAGCATAAAAATAGCACATCGCTACGGATTTTCACTGAGCGTCAAAAGTGGAGCTGGCAGTGCTTAGTGAAAATAAGAATAATTTGAGTTATTCGTTCTACTTATCTGTTGTACTGCCTGTCCCACTATTTTTTTTAAATCAGAAAAAAATGTATGTTCACTTAATATTATGCTCTCAGAGAACCCGCTTTAACATACTCCGTCTTCAAACCATAAATATCAAGCCTAAAATAACCAATTGAAGAACATTTTCGTCAGAAAAAAAGAAGCATTGTTATAAATGTATAAATATTTTAGTGTCTTCTAAGAGTTTCTTACAAAATTGTATGAGTTAATGAAAGCCATTTGGGGAATATGAGTCAATACACGTTCAGATTTTCATATCAGGTTCATCGAAGAATGTTTTTATAACAAATACAATAAGGAAAAGATACAGTTTTATGTCTTACCGTAACCCTAGTGGAGATTTATGGCAAATCAATACGTCTTCTAAGATTCTTGGTTTCAATGGAATGCCCATAATATGAGACAAAAATGCTTATTTTATGGTATCTGTACCCTAGTTTGTATCCGTAAGGATTGAGTAGTAAAATGATTCCGGTATGTGTGCGAAAAAAAGTGGCATCTTTTTCGCAAGACAAAAGATTTTTACTCCCGGAAATGTATCCGTGTCGTAAAAAACTTCGCTGAATTATTTGCGTCATAACAGCGTATCAAAGTAAATTTATATTCTTGATTCTTATTGCCAAGAGCCGGTGGGACTATAACAAATACTCTCCGTGCCTTTTTGAGATTACAGTGAGTAGGAAAGAAATGCGAAAAGGAAGTAGAAGAGCAAAATAAAACTTTATAAAACTTTTTCGTCGTCACATTTTCCGTTTAAGTAATGTTGGCCTATGGGATACTTAATTTTTGAGAAATGTTGAGTGGCTTAAAAGCAGTGAGGAAGGAATAGAATATTGGAAAAGGATTTCTTTGAAGTACGTACTTTGCTATTAAATTCCAGCAACAAAACAAAGCAAAATCCAGTGTCCATTATCAAGACAAATGTGTAGATGGTGGTGAAGTGTATGCTTATACATATGTAGAAGTAATTGCAAGTGTTAATCCCAAAGATTTAATAATACAAGATAATCTTAATGTGGTGTACTGCATTTAGCCGTTTAGCCGCCTATTACTGGAACACTATAACGCTACACTGTAAATACACTGCAACGCTAAACGAAACGTTGGCTGAAGACGGAGGAGAAAACAGGGCATAATACCCCACAAACAAAAAAATAATCACGATTATGCGGACGATAATCTCCAATAATTGCATAGTTTAATCCAGTTTAATTCTATGTTTTTTTTTTCTCACTATATCGATTTTGTACCCAAATCACCTTTGCTTTAAGAAAAGTGAACTAGTAAAACAACAAAACATAACATCTTTTACACATCAGAACTTTTCATTTATCTTATTGTGTGTGTAAAATACAATAGATAAATTGTTTAAAAAAGTTAAATAATGATAAAAATAACCAAATAAAAAAAATTAAACACAAAATAACATTTTAATACCGAATTTTTTAATGTCTTAAAGTATATTGCTTGTTTTGCGGTAGTAACGCATTTATTTTTTATATGAACCAATTAATCATGGTTTTTAAAAATTTGCAAAACTGTTTTAGAATAATACGATGAAACTATATTTTCAGCCGAAACCGAATTTGGGCTTCTGCTCTAATTTCGATCCAAACCGAAAAACGAAATTCGGTTTCGGCTTCTGTTCTAGTTTCGGCTGAAATCGAAAACGTAATTTATTTGAATAATTATGTTATATATGGTAATAAAAATGGATACCCCGAAATAGATTGTATATATATAAATTAATTTGTAAGAGGTCATGAAAATAATGAAATGCTTAATAAATAAAATACAAAATAAGATCATCAATCATGAAAACATATACTAGACATGTATAGTGTATAGATACTACTAAACAAATTAAACTACAAAATATCTATACAATTTAGTTCAACTTATGTGAGAAAATCGGTCTAGTCTTAATAAAATTCGGTTTAGAATATTAGATAATAGTAATACAACAATTCATTATCCTTTAAAATAGATAAAATTAAACTCTTTGAAGTTTGAATTATTAGACAAATTTATATCTGCTACTTTAAAAATAATATTTAAGTTATACACAAGCGCCAAAGTAAAGCCGAATATGATCCAACATACACCACGAATGCAGATTTCGGCCGAGCCGAAGTTTCGGAAAATCATTGGCTGAAAACGAAACCCACTCCGGAACTCCAACGTTGCTTGAAATGGCGTTAGCCATGTTTGGTGACCAAATCTGAATAGTTAGGTGCTTCCAAACCTTTTCTCTTACCCATCCCCTTCCCTTCCCAACTCTCTTCAGATCTTGGGAATTTTTTTCTCTGAAGTCGAATAAAAGTTCGATATTGTAAGCGATACACATCTGTGCGTATCGTATCAAAATTCGCTGCGATAACTGAACCCACCAGAACCGTCAAATTTTCGGGTGAAAACGGTGAATTAGACGACATCAGAAGATAGTGTATCCTGGTGACGTGTCCTGAAATGATATATATGTTGAATTATATTAACCCCTCAGAAAAGGCCCCTAGAAAAATTATTTCACACAGAGCCTAATTCATCTTTGGGGATGTTGTGTGGAGAATCGTTTTAAGGAAAGGGAAGAGAGGAAGTTCTGAGAACGAAAAGTTATGAGGGGTAGGTAGAAATCTAAAGATCAGTGTGTCCAGGAGTGACGGACGTACGAATCTATTCCTGCAGCTGTGGCGATGGGTCGAGAGAACAGTTGAAGTGATCAAAGAGTATCTTCAAACCACCTTCTTCCAATCTAGCACGCCACGCAGCTGGTGGGCGTATCCTGAGCACGCCTGACACGATTAACCCGGGCACCCTTGCTTTAACATCGTACGTAGCGAAACACACGTGGTTACCTAGGCAGAGATGTTGATTATCCAATAAATGGTTCCTTGGGCTGTGGTACCCAAACCCGCCTCCCAAATTGAAACATATATAATGTAACTGTAGGTAATCCATAATATAATTTAATACAGTTCATAAAAAATTAAATAAAATATTTTGAGGCTCATATGATATTGCTCGCACAGACCCGTGAAAACATATTTATAAAACAATATTTAACTCAGGATTATTGCCTTTAAGAGTAGTCAAAAATTTCAAATAGAGAATTATTAATTTATAAAACAATGTTGGTACCTATTTTATCTCTTGTCTGATATGATTAATTTTTATTATTTCTAATTTCGGATATTCAAATATCATCGGACTTGAAAAATTTAACGCAATACGCAGGAATTCAATTTCAAATCATGTTCCCATGCACCGAAAGCCTAAATAAGTATGGTTCACTAACAGCGTTTTGCCACGAAAGCCTAGTTAATATTTAATTTTGTAACTTAACCCATTTGGGGATCGGCCATGGGCGGAACAACATAATGTTGGACGCTTTGGCAAACACAATATATTAACAATGAATTCCTAAAACTTCTGAATGCGTTATTACATCTGTCACGCAATTGCCAAAGAGTCAGTGAACTTATATTCAAAAGGTAAAAGAAACGTGTTCTTTTCAGACCAACGAAAGATTATTTCCGTTTTTGAGAACCTCTCTCAACTATGGAAACTTTCGAGTAAAATTATACGTATTTTTCCTCTGGCATACATTCATTACATTACCCATTCCTCATCATTTACTTAAACTTTTGGATGAAATGCTGTTATAATTAAAAGCTTCATATAGTACAAAAATAATGAGGACCTGAGTAAAATAATTTCCCTTAGAGCCTATGACATATTTGGGGATGCAGTGTGGAGGGTTTTTTTAAGGTATAAAATGAGAAAAAGATCTAGGAAGGAAAAAGTTTGAGGTGTGGATAGAAATCTACGGTGCAAGTCTTCCTCAACCAGTCACTCTCGATTCGACCTGCCACGCAGTAGGTAGGAAAATGCATCCGCCGTCAAGTCCTAGACAAACTACACCCTGCTAAGTCACCAAACGTAGCGGACCAATTGAGGTGTTGCAAGGTTGTTGGTTATCCAATAAATGATTCGCGGTGCAGCGGTACCCATACCCGCCTTTCAATTGGAAGTGAAATCATAGTCGAGGAAAACCCAAAAGTTACAACAAAATTTTGCATGAAAGTTGACAAAGTTATATAGTCAAATAATTATCAACATTGACGGTTTCAACATTAATATTCCGACCCGTCGAATCTGAATATTAGTATTGTTGACTAGGATTTTTTTAAATTTCTTCCAATCGCGAAGTTGATAGTTTTGTATTCTATGTAGTAAAAGTTCATTAGACATTTAGACTTAAAAGATTTTTAGACTTTCACTGAAATTAACTCTTAAGTTAGTTTACTTGATAGCAAATTATGACCATAAATTGATTACTAACTAATATGATTTTCACGGCCAAAAGTTTTTTTTTTATTTGGGTGTTATGCCGTGTTGCGCTAACTCCTTCTTTAGCCAACGTTTTGGACAACGTTACAGAGTCAACATCTGCCCTGATGATGGACACTGTAACGTTGGCTAAAGAAGGAGTTAGCGTAACACGGCATAACACCCCAAAATCAAAATAAAAAAAGATTATTAACTATTTTCTACTAAATAAAAACTTGTAGGTCAATAAAATACTGCGGCATCCAAACACTGAATTCAATTATTCATCCTTAGGCTGCGAAATTCTCTTGTAGAGAATATATTTATTAGGTTCCTATCTAGAACCAACGTCCTTCCTTCCTTTGGATTGAGTTTCTTGTGGGGTTTTTTACTTTCCTTTTATCAAAATCAATACGTTTGTGTTTCTGTGAACAAATTGTTCTCGTGTTGTTTCAAATTCATTATTCAAACACAAACAAAATACATCAAATAAGGTAATGAATATTTACTTGAAAAAGCGTCAGTGCTATTTTTACGCACATTTAAAAAAATGTTGGTAAATCGGCTTGTTTGCATCCGTTATATTATTTTGCTTCCCTTCTTCTAAATGATATCTTTACAAAAAAAAACTTCTACTTACGAAAACAACACTGTATGTTTCTGGGATACTTACAACGTTTATGTAAAGTATTCAATCAAACTGTTCTATTTCTTATTAGTCAGAAGTGCATATTCAATAGGAATATTCACTTCTTCAGAAGCCAAAAGTATATTGAAATATTCACTTCTTCAGAAGTATAAACATCAAAAGTCAGAATTATATTGAAATATTCACTTCATCGCCAATTAGGAACCCACAGAACAAATAATTACTGTACGTTGGTAAATTAAAACGTATTTAAAACAAATTAATGAAATATATCTACGGGATACTTACAACGTTTATGTAAAGTATTCAATCAAACTGTTCTATTTCTTATTAGTCAGAAGTGCATATTCAATAGGAATATTCACTTCTTCAGAAGCCAAAAGTATATTGACATATTCACTTCTTCAGAAGTATAAACATCAAAAGTCAGAATTATATTGAAATATTCACTTCATCGCCAATTAGGAACCCACAGAACAAATAATTACTGTACGTTGGTAAATTAAAACGTATTTAAAACAAATTAATGAAATATATCTGACCTCCAAACTCTTTAAAGATTAAAAGTTAAAGATTTAACCATAGTAATTAAAATTCGGTTATTTTTCTTGGTTCCTTAATGCTCTCATGCATCCTGTTTAGAGATAAAAATAATTACTACACATTAATAAGTGAAGAAACTGTTGAATTTTAGACCAATAAATATGCAAACAACTGGCCCAATCAGTCAGTTGTCCGATGACATTCGCGAAGTTGTGTTTCGTTGCAAATACTTCCCCAAAGTACCCCCAAGAGGAAACCGGTACTTTACAGTCAATGTTACTGGCGTAGCTGTCCAGTACACTAATTATCAAAATATTATTGTTATATAAAATGGCTTTCCTTAAAATTATTTACAAATTATTAACTGCGATTCCAACCCTCTCGGATGACAGCGAAAAAGTATTTAATTTCAAGGTTATGGACAATTCCTTATAAACCTCTTGCGTGCCGACCTATTTATTTGGCACATTATAAAAATCTCATTTGTCCGACGAATCAAACTCTTACGCTAGAGATTTAGACGGCGGAATCGCCACTCTGATCCAGGGCTGGTCCTATGCAGGCGCAATTCGAGCAGTCCGCTACGGGTGCCGACTCGCCATGGAGCTGATAATCATAACACCTTATTCAGCGCCAGGGTATTTGGCTCAAGTCCGGCCATGCTCTGATCAAGGTTTTTCGTCATATCCTATTTAATTTTTAGTGAAATAAGATTATTATTATGATGATTTATCGGAATTTGCTTATTGACCTTGTTTGTACTCGCAGCGTTTAAGTTAGAGCGTGCCTCGTTTTTAATGATTGCCCGCGAGAGATGCAAATTTCTAGTTCGTAAAGCAATTTAATTTTCGCTGTCTCTAAACTGGACATCAAAATAAATTTTATCGTTTTTCAATTAATCTACACAATATTTTAACATTGAATCATAAAATTACATTAATGAGGCAAATTTTTCAAAATATTAATGAATTTTGATAAACCAATGATAAGGACCTATTTGCAACTATTTTGTGGATATTTGAAAACTACACGGAGAAAGTGAATGTTATTAATAATAATTTAAAGAATTAACAGGTTTTCAGATAAGCTTTGAGTTAATTTCCTATACTTTATCACGTAACCACATTGTCACACGAATTCTGGCATCGCGATAATATATTCGATATTTACTTAAAGTTCATCAAGAAACCTGTCAATTCATTTGTAAAAGGGCGTGCAACCCAGTTTTTTTACCGGATTACCAAATATTTGAAGAGATTCTTAAAAAATATAATTTTTTTTTTCCGTCTACTTTCTTTTACAGTTTTAAATCTTGACAGCTAGCTTATTCCGCTATTCTAAGCTATTTAATAAAAGATTAAGCATTTATAATTTGTTTACTTATACCACAAACAATATATTTTTTTATAAATCCGATTTTGTATTTTATTTTACAAGTATTTTAACAGAATTTTTTACTGTTGTTTTAAGCATTTAAGATTCTTATGGTTTGTAAAGTTCCCTGGAGACGATATTTCAAAAGTAACGAAAAAAACTTCCTTTTTTTCAGAAATGTCGCAGCCTTACTGTTCAGCTTTTGTCAAACTAATAATAATTTATTTTATTTCCCCAATTTTACTCAAGGGTTTTCTATTAATGCTCACCGGAAAGTAAAAACAAGGCCTTGGAAAACGATTTGAAAAGTATGTGTACTTGTAAGAAGAATTTCAAGGAAATATACTCGTTCACACTCAAATATAAGAGCATTTTCATGGATACCGACTCAACCTCGGAAAATTCGCCTTATTTGGACGTGTTTATGACGTACAAAAAAGAAGTGCCGTTTTTTCCATCCACCAACCCTTCACCAAGATTTATCAAATAAAAAAATCGCTATAAAATGTATGATAAGAAGTAAACAATACGAATATGAATTATTTTGAATTGATTTTTTACTCCATGTTATTATGTAGGTACTTTATCTATGGGTATGAAGAAATCTCTAAGAGAATTTGTAAATTAAAATTAATCAATCTGAATCAAATATGCAACATTTAAATAAGGGTATGCAAAATAGATATCTACATCTAACTCGATCGTCGCAATGTAATAACAAATATGCGCGTGTTACCACATCAATAGTTTATTGGAACTTTTCTGTTTTTTTCTGTATTTTATTTTATTATTTAGTGTAATATATATTTTTGTCTTGCTTTCTTTAAATAAAAAAAAAAATTAATTTGAGATAAAAGAAATGTCACGGTACTGCACACGTAACCAACTCTTCTCGTTCTCGGCGAGATATACCGGTCTCGCCGAAAACTGAAGCTTCCAGGTTGACGTCTGTAATTCATGCCATGCAATTAGAATTGCTCTAGACCGAATAATAAGGTCCATGTCAATTGGTAGACCGACAGGGGTAAGATGTTGCAGGTGTTCCAACTTCAAATGAAATAGGTAAACGAAAAATTTGCATGTACCATTATATTCCAGTTGTATGGCACACATCATGTAGATGTAAAATTTATTTTATTGTATTCCCTTCAGTACTTTCGTCACTTTTATTCAGTTGGCAATGTTTTCTGCGTGTTTCAAATGCCCTATGTATACCTTATTTTTTAATTTTCCCTAAAAAAAATACTATTTTAGAAACAAGATTTATCTTTCCGGTGAATGCATTTAAAATAAACATTAGGTACTTATTCTAAATAATAAAGTTTTAATATAAAACGTGAAAAGTTTTGTCAAAAACGCGAACCACATTTTTAATGAATATTTTAATCCAATCGTAGAAAAATTAAGAAAACTCGATATTTCGAAAACATTTTCTTTTTTTTTTGGGAAAATTTAAAGGAAAACTGTAACTTCACTATTACCTCGTTAAGTTAAGCCGATTGTTACGATAGCGAAGCGAACTATGAATTTTTCATTTTGCTATTTTTAGGGTTTTATTAATAGCATCCAGTATAAATATTTGAGGCAAAGAGGAAATAATTATTATTTCTCTTTCTAACGTCAAAAAAGTAACGTATTTCCGCTTGAGAGAAAAATATATAAAAAATACTTTTAAAATAAAGACGCCCGGTCATATATGACCCTAAAACGCTGGAGGGGTTAAACATAAAGTCAGAGTGTACAGTTTGATTTAAAACTTGATTGTCTATCCAAATTATCCCCAACATCGGTACTTTACACTATAGAGTGCACGCGTTCAGTAATGAAATAAGCGTTTTATTATGCTTTAAAAATATTTATTAAAGTAGGCTCGAGTTATGGTGTCAGGTACAGGTGTTAATGTTTCAGAATAATTCTTCATTTTGTAAATAAGGAAGTATTTGTTTCCATTATTTAAATCGACATTTTATGATTGCGTTTCACGAAGCAGGCAGAAAATTAGAATTTGAATGAGAAAGGAACAATGTTACGACGGAAAGGCGTGTATTTGCAATTAAACTTAATGAGGTATGAAGGGGGTGAATTAAACTACGAGGGTTTAACGAATGTTTAATGCCAAATGCGTAGTACAATTTATAAATATTTGACTATAGATACGCTGAATAACTAATTAGATAAGTTCATTTACGTGAGGTAAGGTTCCTGTGATTAGTAAGAAGTTACTACGATAAATAACAAAGGTGTGTGGGTAGGAAGTAGAATGTTGTCTATTTCAATACATACTATACGCTATAAAACTATATACGCAGACCTGGAAGGAAGTAACCCCTTGTCCAAGTTAAATGCGTAATCTAGTAAACTAATTAAATTGTTGTTTTTGTATCCGATGCTGTGCTAGAGTTCCAACTCCCAGAACATCCCTGTGTTCAGAAATATTTGTATGATAATCGAAGTTGCCTCCGTACTGGCCGTACAACGCACTTGAGCGGCTCCCATTAGAAAGTAAACTAGTAAAATATATTGGAACATTGATGGAAAGGCCTGAATACTGTATTATAGTCACAATTGATCTCATACACTTTGTTTAGCCCCTTTGAAATTAAACGGGATCCGTCGCTATATTTGCGGAATTTATCACTGGACTAAGTATAGCAACATACCAAAAAATAGATACCATCAAGAATAAATTTTACAAGTGATGCGCAAAATACGGAACTCTTTGTTTCGTAAAATTAAGAGATTTTTTTATCTTCATGATCCTGGTGAAAAACACCGGTGTCGAAAGGGTTAAAGCAAATAATATAGCAAGTTTCAAGATTGCTAGTTAATGACATGGCTATGTCATTAACTAAATGTCATTATCGATGTCGAAACCGGTAGCAAAGTAAGCAAAATTTAAGTACATTGGATTATAAAACAAAAAAAAAAACAAAAAATGTCTAGAAATTGTTACGTAGTGAATGCCCAAGAAATATAAAAAAATTAAGAAATTTAACTAAGGAACCTAACTTCGTGCAACAGTTTTTTCCCCGGTGACTTTGCTGTCACTGGATTACCCGATATTATTTTTTTAAGAAACCGGCTAATTTTGGAATCAACTCCATTATTGCGACTGGTTATTACAAAAATCAAAAATTTCAATTGTTATGTATTATAAAAATATTATATAACAACTGAATGTATTATGTATTATTATTATTATTCGAAGACTTAAAATATAATCTCATATTAAATACTCTAAAAATACATACATTAGAAGATAGAAGTAAAATAAACGATTTAACGTTCTTATTCAAAATACTTAATTTTAAATTCGACTGTTGTGAACTCCTGCAACTTATAAACATACATACACCCACAGTAACAACACGACAAAATACAATATTCTACAGCAGCACACATAAGCGTAACTACATTGCCCACTCTCCGATACAACGACTTCACACCATGGAAAATCATTACTTGGGTGATGTTGACATATTCAATACTAATTTGGCAAGTTTTGTGGATCATTTAAAACATTTATTTCAACAATACTCCTAAACACATCATGTAAAACTACAAATAGCTGGAATTATCTGTTTTTGTTTCTTGTGTTTGTATGACTTGTTGCATAGTTTTTATCAAATGTAATTTTATTCTTATTTTTTATGTTTCAAAGTATCTTTCAAATTAAAATTATACTACCAACCATGTAAAAGCCCTAAATATATAAATTACTGTATGTGTTGTTACGTAGCAATTTTAAATCTAAATGGATAATAATAAAGTCCAGTTGAATTTGCCATAATCTAGACTCTAGACCTTGCAATCGCCGAGAGCGGCTACACTTTTCGGATACTAAGTTCCCGTTTCCCCACGCATGCCGGTTCCGGCTTGCCCACAGTCAGAATTTTCACCAAAAGTTCAATCCGGATACCTGGATCCGCGTAATACACGGGGATGCTTTCCAATGAATAATATCTAGACTAATGTCTAGATAATCAGATTAAAATCCTTGCTTATTAATCCGAACTTCTCAGCGAAATTAATTTGTGCTCACATGTTTAAACCTGCGCGAACGTTGACGATGGCCGCCTACACTTTCGCTCACCGATTGGAAAACCATGTAAACTTGACCATTCTATCCTCTTTCCATGAGCTTTCGTAAACTCAGTGCCGATTTTGTAACTTAAATTCAAGGAAAAAGAGAAAGAGAGAGAGATTGAACTCAGTTGTGATTGTATTTTGTACCCGTAATGTTTTGAATTCCCCACGAGTATAAAATGTGTTCCATGTGATTATCTTTTGAATGTTGCAACGTTGACTTTTTAATATTTTAATATAATGTTGAAACCTGACTTCCTGGTCTTTACTGAACTAAACACCTTGCTCCGTGTTCTGAGTGATGGTAGCAGGAACTGATAGCTGACTCCACGCCCCAAGAGAGAATAGACACATACATTTATACCAGCTAGCTTGAGGTACTGCTCAAGGGTAGAACCTCTGATGCTATGCTCTCTAACCTATGTCGATCGACTTATATTCAAAGCTTCGTAACCTTTACAGTGGGGCCCAATGTTAGTTTATTACATATCTTACAATGGTTATCTTGAAATTTTAGAGCTCACCCACCGATTTAGTCAAAAATTGATATAGGGGAGGTTATATATTTACTAACAGACCATGTACAATAACAAAGCATATTACAACAAGTTTTCAAGAAAAAATGTTACAATAAAGGATGAATAGAAAAAATCTTATCTTCTCAAAAATATGGCACAAAACAGTAAAGATAATATCAAGATAAGACACCACCAGCAGCTGGAGTTCACGAGTTATGCCACATCAATACAAAATATTACTTGCGTTTCGACTGAGTAAAGTCATTAAAATTACACCAAAAAATGCAAGGCCTTGACTTGAATTCACAAGTCTGGCTATAGCCATTGGGGAGAGGCAGTAAATGTCTTAGTTAATGGGAGTTGTTACATAGTAAAAATTAGTTTTCATTCGTCCAGTGAATTTAAAATTAACGAAGTTATAAGAGGTTCATATATTACGTAGGCATTTACAAATGGATTTTATTTGGACAGAAAAATGAATTGGTAGGTATGTGTAAGCAATATTTTGCACACATTCTATTGCTGTTGTACATACACAAGGCAAAACTTCACTAAAAGGGAAACTTATGCGGTAAACCTGCTAGTAATATATTATTATTATAAAAACCTCCTCGGTTTGTCAATAAACGCTAATACCAACCATTTTATTGCAAGACCTCAGGGTATGAACAGAATATCACAAACCTGTCTTTTTACCTTTGACACAATAAGTCCTGTGTTTCTGTCACAATTAAACTGTCCAATCTCACAATAAATCTGCCTTAATCGTAAATGCATTTATATTATACTCATAATAATCCTTCTACTGGACAGATGGCACAAAGGAGTCGTAACCAGTGTATATTTTATTACTTACCTGTATGCGAAAAATTGGAACCATGTATTCTATAGGAGAGTAAAAAAATAAATAAATGATGTTATCACCGAAAAGAAGTCACGGTGTAATCTCGATTTGATAGAAAACTGATTTCGATTTTCATCAGACCTTTGGACTCTTCCGGACAGGTAAATCCGGGTACCGCCGCCACAGGAACCATTTTTTGAATAACCAACACCTCTGCAATGGGTCACCCCAAGTAGTTCGCTACATTTGTTAATTTAGTAGAGGTACCCGTGTTCATCGGGTGCAGTGTGTTCAAGATGTGCCTACTCACCAGCCGCGTGGCATGCTAGATCGGGAAAAGATGGTTTGGGGAGACCCTTTGAACTCTCCAAATTTTCTCGCCACCTATTGCCTTGCGCCGCAGTGGGAGGGGCATGTTTGTATGACACACTGATCTCTATATTCCTACCCAACCCTCATACCTTTTTACTTGCCAGAACTTCCTCTCCTTTTTTTCCAATTGTTTCTGGCTTTCACCCTTCAAGGGTGTTCTAGGCCATTATTTCTAATTACGGAGAGAGGGAAGGTGAATTTATGTATCCCTTAACTTAAAAAAGATCTCCAAACAGCACCCCAAAAAAAAAATATTTTCATCAGGGCTTCCTGTGTTTATGTAATTTTTTTGAAAAATAATGTACCTACATATAATTTGAAAAATCGCAAAGAGCAAAATGATTAAATAATTTGAAAACCCGCCTATTTGATATTGTTTTTTTTTTCAAATAAAGAGTTAATTATCATCTCGGCAAAGAATATTGGTTATTTCTCAAGGTAGACGATATGAACCACAATATAGAATCATTTTATTCCAAACTTAATGCCATTTTCATAGATTGTACATTTTTGTAATTATAATTTCACAGAATCAGCCATATTCTGTCGGAAGTAGGAGTATTTCCGCATCGCAATCAAATGAAATATTTTTGAATGTATCTGAAAACTTAAAACAGACTGATAAACGTGATGAAATATGCTCTCATATTTTATTATTAAAAATATAAAGACATTAAGATTTTGACTGCAAACATAAAAACATAAAATAATAAGACTCACTTGAAGTTTTTGTAACTATAATTACTGACAGTGAAAAAATATAAATCAACACACTTATTTCATTAGACAAGTGTATTACATTTTATTGTTTCATATAAAAATATTTAAGAAGAAATTTACGAAGTCTCATAAGTTTTGTTTTCAAATTGCGGTCGGTATTTTTTGTTTCAAAAAGGTGCAAATTTTATTTCTTGTGTAGTAACTTCTAGATTAGAATATAAAACATGATGTTTTCTCTTTCTTTCACCGTTTATATGATTAGATAATATTTCATTACGCAATAAAAATGAAGTTACAAAAATTTCTGTGAGATAACATTCCCAAAGTTATTCCCAAAAACGAACAAATTAGCTTGAAGGGTTAAAGAATCAAAGCATCCAAAATAGTTCAACAAAGAATGAATCCAATTAATATTTATCAAAAAAGTAAAAATCATACATTGTAGTATTCCTAATCTACTATTGTTACTGCCGCCATTCAACTGCCACCTCTGAACAGGCTCAGCCTACTTTGGAGAGGTGGTCGATAAATAAATGGTTGAAAAAATTACTGGACAGACATAAGTAATGTTCCTAATGAATAATTGTATTAAAATACAGTTAGCCGTTGAGAATTATGCATCTGTTAGAATAACATTAACGCTCACCCTGTTCACAACTAGCTGCACACAATGAGCTGTGTGAATTTAATTACTGTTGTTCTAAGTAAAGGAAGTTTTTTTAATGTTTATTGTGAAACGGCCGTCTGGGTTACGTCATTAATTGTTCCCCAGACAAAAAAAGGCAAGCCGTGAAACAAACCCTTTACCTTCTATTCCAACGAAATTTGTCTCACAATTAAATCTCTCAGTCCGTTGTTCTATAATATACCTCATATTCTTTCAGAACAACCCACTATAAAATAAGCAGTTAAATGCCGCGCTAAAATAAAAATTCTGCACACATTTTGCCAACCTTCCTTTCGCCGTAGATAGCTCTTAAAACGAGCACTCATTTTATTCGTTTCTACTTACCCCTGTGCCTATTATTATACAATTGTATACAAAACACCCAATTTTCATTTTTATACTCTTTCAAATATTATATCGATTAGTGTAAGTGTAAATAACAGAAGTACAGTCTTTTACCTCCCGCATCCTTTAAGTTTCTTGGGTTTCGGCCCCTGTAATACTTATCACTTTTCTTTGAATGAACTGAATTCCTGCAAAATAACAAAAACAATTTTTCATTAAAAACATGAAAAGTGGAATATTGGAAAGCTCCGTTCGAAGGGTCCGTTTTTGTCCCTTCTAGAACCTCTGGAGTCGACCTACAAATTCCGAAAAGAAAATGCTGTGAAAATTACATTAAACTACACAAAATTAATTAAACTACAGCTGGAAATAAATAAACCATCAGATTTACCTCTTCACAGAAAAAATTGTATTTTACAAAAAAGGTTTTTAGAAGTAATACATTTTGAGAGGTTTTAATTTTGAAGACATTGTTGCTACGTACAATTTACAATATTAATATAATGCAGTAATCACTCCTCAATTCGCTTTCTTTTAAACATCCTCGAAGCCATTCATTCTTCTTCTTCTTCTTCCTAGCACTATCCCAACTCATTGCCTAGGTAGGCTGTTGGGGTCGGCTCTTCTCGTTCTCAGGTTATAGCTTCTTCGGTTCTGAGTGTCGCTTTCATCTAGGCCGTTTCTTTGTAGGATTTTGGAGCATTGGGTCATCCAGGAGTTCTTTGGTCTACCTCTGGATGACTGTCTCTGTCCTCGAAGCCATTCATTGAATACAATTTTTGTAAATAACTCATTTGCACCCAATGAAAATAGCTGTGGTTACATGTACCATGTCTTACATGTGTACTGAATTTAAATAAATCCTTTTGGTCCAGGACCAAGGATTCGTTCAAGGCGTGACAGAGAATTTGTGCCTTCGAGCTAGCTCAAGGCTTGAGAACTTTTCTGACTGTTTTATTAGGCCTTCTCCATTGCTTTCCAAGGATATGTAGTTTTTAGGGTAACTCAAAGGAAAAAGTACTTGAAAGTACTTTTTGGTAAAAGGTATTTTACCAAGTTCCACACTGTACAAAATATTTTACAAAATAATATTATTTGCTTTGCAACTTTATATAAAATTATGTATCACATAAATCATCAGATAAAAATTTGGGGATACACACGCATGACGTATTTAAACGGCTAACAAATAAAACTATATAAAGTTATTAGAAACTATACCAAAAACGAATTTCTTTTTGAACTAGCAAAAAATTAAACTTTGAAAACGACACGAATTTGTAAAATCCTAACCGGATTTATACACACGAAAACAACACTTATAAAACATAACAAGAACATGTACACTACACAAGACAATGTAATAATTTTTACACTAATTTGGTAAAGACTGAAAGTGGTAAAAAAAGCATGAGTCATGAGGGTATACACAAATACAATCTCCTTCCCGATAGCCTGAAAAAGGGAATGGAATAAATATTTTGAAGAAAAAACTGTCTTAATATTAGTGAACAAAAACATTTTTGACATATTGTATTTCTTTTATCTTCATAAAAAAATGTAAATTACGGATGTACAGCTTTTTAAAAGATGGGTTGAGTACATACTGTTGATTTTATCTTTTAATATTTACTAAAACAATCATCGTGGACACAATTTATTACCAACCATATCAATATCCAATATTTTTTTAATAAATGCTTAGATAACAAGTATCTGTCTAAATAAAAATGAATAACTAAGGCAGAGAGGATGGATCGCCAAACAACTCAGTTTTGGCCTACACTTTTTGCTTCATTTACATTCGTACATTGTCTCATACATACCCTTATTTTATTGCCCGACACATGGCCCGACACAAGAATTTGGTTCAATTGATCGTGCCATGTCTACATGAGGCGTCCCAGACATTCGACTTACATTTTCGTCATATATTCCACCCCATATTTATTTGATCGTTTGCTCTGCGTGCCCAAACAAACTGAGCGTTTATTTCTTAATATATTAATCATTACGCCATTAACTTTGTATTCTTTGTGAATCTCAACGATCTTACGTGGTTTTAAAACACGCACCCCACAGATATCTCATTTTCACAACATTCCGTCTTATTTCATCCCTTTCATGGTATGGTAATTAAGACTGCTTAAAGTCATTAGACACTGGATATCAATATATTGATATATACCACAGTAAAATTACTTGACGCTGTGCATTTTTGTGGGGTAAATGAAGTATATTTTTGTTATGTTTCGAGAAGATTTTACTTTGAAAACTCGTACCTGAACTAAAACACAATGCAATTACTTTTCTACTATCCCTACAGCCTTTACCCCTCAAACTACACTCAGAGATAACCGTAGACATGCATTCACACCATTCCCATTGTGTTTAGAGTCACATGATGCAACGTATGTATAATGCTAATTCGACGGACTCCGTGATCGAAAGGTAAGGCTCTCAACCAACAATTCGAAGGTCGTGGGTTTAAATCCCCGCGTGCGCAAGTATATTTTATTTGAAGAATTTGTGATAATTTATCATATAAAATAATATATAGTATGCTTGCGGCACGTTCCAGAGTGGAGGATACTCTTAGTATTGCCCTGGTGTAAGACCGACATTAAGAATTGAAATGTTGCTTGAAATGATTTTAGCCGCATTTGGTGACCAAATCTCAATTGCTAGGTACTCCCCCACTTTGCTCTTCCCCATCTCCTTCCCCTCCTCTACTACCTTCAGTTCTCACAACATCATCTAATTGGGGGTGCCATATTTTTACTGGTTCTAGATAGTTGGGAGCAGATGGGACTCTTGTGGTCAATGGGACGTTTTTGAAATACTAATGCCGATAATTATTGTATTCATAAAGAAGGAAAAGGGTAAACTCACTCGAAATTCCAGCCTTTCATTTAACAGTCAGTAATTGCCTTCCTTTGTCATACTCTGTGTTACCATAAGTGATCAGTTTAGGCACGGGATCGGAAGCCACCTAAAGTTTATGTTTCAAAAGCCCTATTTTGTGTCCATTTACGAAGAGAATCGAAGTGTTAAACTAGTATACTTCAATGAAAGCAATTTTGCCTATAAGCCTTGCGTTAAAATTCTAAATGAAATATTTAGTGACAAACTCAGGCACGAGGAGTCCATCGTAAAAAGAAATGAGTAACTCCACCAATCTGAAGTTTGAGTTTTTTATAATGCAGTTAAAATAGTTTTTACTATCTGTACTATAGTTAACCGAGCAAATTTCTTAATAAAATCGGACAAATTACAATATTGAAAACATCAACGATATTTAGGGGATTCTATGTCATTTCTACCGGCCTTTAAATTAAAGGTATTCCAAAAATTATTACCCCACAAATCACGTCAAGTCCGTGTCTAAAGATGGGTTCTTTCGAAGAATTTGAACAATTCTTTTCAAATTTCAAAGTTAATTTCCAAGTCTTGTGAATGATTTTTTCAAGTTTTGTTATTATTTCAGTTCTGTTAAGCAATTAAATTATAATGATATAATAACATAACTTGAATAAGAGTTTCACAGAACCCGACAATAAACATTGAAATTTGATGAATTTTTTAGATACTCCGAAACAACCCACCCTAATTGTCCAACTCATTCTTGTGTTCAACAGCTCGGCTGTGAAATTAAAAATTACTACCGGACTGTAGTGTTTTTTCTCTCTTAAAAAGTGGGTCTTGAAAGACGATTGTTTATTCTTTGAATTCCCTAAGCACATTCTCCACACAGCATCCCTAAAGACGACATAGGAAATAAACCTTCCAACCTCATGAATGGGATAAATTTTCAAAAAAGGATATGTTAACAATTCCAAAGATATTCAAGGCTAGACAAAGCAGTGGGACTCAGAAACGTTTTTTTGTCTCACATTTGTGGTATCATACGGGTCACATTTATACGAGTAGCAATAATTAAATTAACACAAGGCCACTTTTAGGAAGGGTATCATAAATAATATGGGCTGTACACTTTAGATGGAAGCCTGAACAAATTTACTCACAAAAAGAATTAGGGTCGGGCTATTGGTGGGTGAAAATTTTGCTCTAAATTTACTGAACGCATGTTGCAGCTTCTCTCGGAATTCATTAACTTTGATATTCTTGGGACCACCATTTAACATAGTCAAACGAGGGTAACCAGTTGGAATTTCATCAAAATAAGTGTCTAGTTGAATATATAACCGATTAAGTCTTGCACTATTATTTAAATAATGGTGAAGTTTAAAAATATATATACCAGTAAATTCATACAATCATAGTTTGGAGATGCCATAATAGTATTGGCTCTAGGCAATTAAATATATATTTAAGATAAGAAATTTAAAAAAAAAAACAAACTCGAAGCGCTTTCCTTCCAGAATATAAATTATTTATAAGTATACATTTGTTTTGCTTTCGTTCGAAATATGTTTTAATGTTTTTTTAACATGATACCGATTAATTAAAAAAAAGGTATCACATTTTTCTATCGAATGGCAATAATTATTTTAAATTCGATCTTTTATCGAAAATATTATAAATAAACATTTTGTGGTTTAATTTAAATTGAGTTCAAATCAGATATCGTGTACGGTAATAAGATATATGAATGTAATATTCCAATAATGTTCGACAAAAATAATAATTATAATTTATATTTATTTTCTATTCTACATTACAAGAACCAGCAAAACTGCCAAAGCCAATTGTCAGATAGTAAATTTTACAATATTTATATAACACTAAAAAACACATGTAACAAATATTCACAATAAAGAAAAAAAAATGTAAGTGACTACAGCACTTTGACAATATATTAATATTCTTGTGGTGTGCAAGCTGTTTGATTGTAGTTTTCGATCTTTAATTATCATTTTTTTTTTATTTGCTCTACATAAGCGACAAAAAAACTTTTTCAGGCCTTCACCTTAGTGAAGGTCAAAGATTAATAAATTTTGCTACGGACATCCACTAATAACAATAATCATCTCGAAATGATCAATAATTATGTGTTCTTTCTTTACTTATCCTGCATTCTGCTTTCCCAGTGAACACGAGCTTCTCCACGTTAGTGATCTAAGTTTGACAAAACGTTTGTTCAAATTATCTTAAAATAATTATTCCGTATATTAGGCTGCGTATAATTTCATTTCTTACCCATAATTCTTGACTCGGCTCGTGTTTTGGTTCATACGTGTATACGCAGCATTACATGTCACCAAACTCCTTCTCATTATTCTTGAAAAGAATAAGACAGTACAAATTGCCTGTAAACGGTGTAGATATGTGGGCACAAGCCGCTTTCTGATCCCGGCTTTTACCACTCGTTCGTATTTTTAAAATGCTCCCTTACAACCGGAAAGTAGACACTATAAAATCCCCTCGAGTGAGGAGTGGTTGCTTAGGAAAAGAAAACATCCCGGCAACCCACATCACTAAAAATGTCATTCGCAGATCAGGTGTAGTAGTTTTTCTATAGAAACTTCGTGACACGATTTACCCGACACGACCACTTTCTAGGCATTTTTTCATGATATTTTTTTGATGTATTGTAAATCAATAATACCAGGCTTCTGCTTGGTAGGTGGTATATTTATATTGTTTTCATTACCTAGAAATGATAATAATATTTTCGTATTCCGTATTATAAGAATGTTTAAGTAATATTTCAAATAATTATGAATGTGTTCTCTTATTTACTGAAGTTCTTCGAAATTTCTCAGATTCCTCTAGTACATGTTCTGAAATTCTAAAAATATTTAAACAAAGGGAAACCTAACTTGTTTTGTCTTTTACAACTAAATAAGTTTTTCTTTACATTCTTTGTTTCCTACATCAAAATACCAGAACAAAATGATGTTTCTTTTACATATATAATTTTATTCTTGAAAACCTTTTTCGTGAAAAACTTATATTGAAATACCGTGCGTCTGAAAAGATTTAAAGGAGTGTTGAACACAATAGCTTGAATAATTTCCGGTGCTGCCAGATTTTTCACTGTTTTCTGCGTAATTATATATCGAGTCTTATCATGTGACATGGAATTTAATTCTAAATTATTATATAGCGGAATAACAAGAAAGACAATTTTCTTGTGGATAGGAAAAAAATTTCTTGACTTTATTTTGCTGTAATTTACCTCCTCGGATATGCTTTTAAAAGCAAATTGGATGTCACACGTTAAAAATATCATGTATTATATAGACATAAAATCTAAGGATAACTTACGAAAACACATTAATATATAACATAAAATAATACATTTTATGGAAAAGAATCTAATTTTGAAATTCTCAGAGATAAAAAAGGGCTATCTTCATCGGGCAGATATTTCAATTAGATATCGGAAAACCACGCATATCTTCAATTCCTTGGAAATGTTTTCTCCATTTTTTATGAACCTTCGTGAAATATTCTATTTGGGTACCTAATTGATATGTTTTATAATGCTAATTTCGGGAAACTTATCTAGAATTTAAGTCTTTGAAATCAAATAATATTTTTTTATAAATACACACTTTGAAAGTCCAACAATAATGCTAAATCAAAAGGTTTTTCGACATTTTTCAAATATATTTCTGCATGCCTGAAAATGAAAAGTTATGGAATAAGAGCCATTTTTTTGTTTCAATAAATGTATATTTTGAATTCTGTAATCATCTGAATATATTTTCTATTTAATTACAGCTGTTCATTACTATGTGTATTGTAAAGTACAAACAAATAAAAAGCCCTTTGAACGAAATACATTCGAATCATATTTAAATTGAATTTTTTTTAGATCGCTACCAAAAAAAATCTTTCGAAAGATTCTAAAACGTATTAACTGGGTTCTTAATTATTTACTAATGACTTTATTGCTATGAATTATTTGGGTGCATTATACTGCTTGGGTTTTGTAAATTTCAAATAATTCATAGCAATAAAGTCATTAGTAAATAATTAAGAACCCATTACCATTTACTGAGGGGAAAACATAGATTGGTTTAACCAACAATAGATCATGTCATCGGTGTAACCAGTAATAATTCAATGTATGCACCTTCAAAATTTACATTTGAAATAGTATAAAAACGTCGTCTCAATGTGGACTAACCACAGTTTGAAAATGGCCTTGTAAGCCGAAACAGCTGTCACAATAATAAAAAACTAAAACACTTGCAGAACTTAATAATAATATTATCAAATTTAATCTAAATTAAATTTATAAAAAAATTAAATGGAGTTCTACGAATTAAACACAAAAACAATAAATAAATGCATTATCATCGTTAGAGCCACCTCACTTTTTGTCGTTTTGTATAAAAATAATTAATTATTAAAAATTCAAAAAGTTTAATAATTTTTTTCACATATTGCGGGCGGAACCTTTGGTTTAATAGAGGTGTAAGTTTTAATTATTATGTGGTTTACTTCTATAGGTATTTGAACATACATTTTTGTATTTTTTTTCTAAAACTGTTTAGTTTATATATCTAACTATGACCGTAAGGGAGACATTACGATTTCCATGAGACTATGTCAGCTGTTCCGAAAAGCGAATAAATTGACTCTACGGGGTAATTGCTGTTTGTTCCCAAAACCGAACCAAGTAGGAGGCCTGAAGATTTGGGAACCCATTTTATATTAGAAAAAAAACAAGTATTAGCAGATATGTAGATTCGATTTGAAATCTATTATTTTAATATGATTTATAGATGCGTATTAGTGAAAACGTAATATTCAATAATTATTTGACAGGGTTTGGGATGACGTCATAAGCGCCGCTGTAAGTTTGTTTTATCAATCAAAACGAATGTGGAATTCGTAAAGAACAAGAACGTGAAGAATTAAACCGATGGAAGTTAGTGTCATCTTTATTTGCTCATCTTGAAAGTTTACTTAAAACATTTTGACTCTTGGGCCCCAAACAGGATAAGAAAAGTTTCTAATTTTTTTTTAATTTTACAAGAAGGACAAATTAAGCTTATCAGGTAGTTGTTCTTCTTCTTTCTTTGTTTATATCTTATGTGGTAAAGGGTATTTTAATAAAATATTTTAATTCAAGCGAAACTATTTATTGCTGAGATTTAAAAAAATATATTTATATCTACAATTTTTTTTAAAATAATGTGTATTTTGTTTTCAGGCAAAAAGTTCATTTTTTGTACACCCTCTGGCTCAATTTGATCTGCATTCCGTTTTTGGATTTGAGAATAATTTCAGGGGCCAGTCTTAAACCCACTCCTGAGCTGTGCAGTTCGTAAGATCTGAGAACCTTTGATAGAACACTTTTAATCTCGAGAACCGCAAATTTTTGACCTGGAAACAAATTAAAAATATTATACATTTCATCATTTATTTTCTTTGGATATTTTTTTTCTTCAATATCTACTTCACATTAAAAATTTGCACAAACTGTTAATATGTACACATTGTAAAGTCTTTTTTTCAATAATTCATAAAAAAATAATCACTTCGTCACTCATTCTCACGTTTTTATGAAAACAGTAAATTTATTTGCGTACGCTGGGATTTGAACCCGCGACCTCATGCTTGCTAGTCAAGAGCCCTGCAAAATTAAAAAAATGAATGCTTTCAATAATTCAAAATATTAATTTTCAAACAAAATGTTTAATTATTTAGGAAAGTCTTTCTGCTGATCTATGACTATGATAATGTGTTGTCATACAAGTATTATTAGTTACATGTTTTGGAGATTTAAAATATACATTAAAGATAGTTTTTTACCGATGCAGTTTCTCGGTCCAGCGCTGAAACCAACATTTAGGAATGGATGTTTGTATTCTAGATTTTCAGAAAGGAATCTTTCGGGCATAAACGTGTCAGGCTCCGAAAAATACTTAGGATTTCTTCCTAATAACATAATCATTACGCTGACATTGGCTCCTGCAGGAATTATTCTACCATCTAGAAATAAAATAAGGATTAATCGTTATTATTATTTTTTAATGAATACATATGTATATTTATACCAAGGTTTTTTTTGTTAATTCATCAGAAGTTCAATGGTGTTGGTATGCTTCCATAATATGGAATCCACAATATATAATATCTGTGCATTATCATATAGGTTTAAAATATAAGGTATGCACAGATTTAGAAGAAAGTATACAGAAAACAAACGTATTGAAACATTCATACCTCCAAACTAATAAAACTACAAATAATATAATGTTAACAAAAAAAGTACATTGCCAGATCTATGGTTTTTACAAAATTTTCTAAAGAAAAAGACCAGGTAGTTCCAAATTGGTATCCGTCAATGGTTTGATATTTTCAACGTGGCGAACCAGAATACTTCATAATGTAGAAGTGAACAACCCGAATGCAGAAAATAACTCTCCAATTCCACGCGTCATCAAAACATACACGTACTGTGAAAATACTTTACTTCGACATTTTTTTATGATTCTTTGCTAACATACATACAACAAAAAAAAACATTTTTCGCGTGACAAAAATTAATGCAAAACAACCATCACATAATTTTTCGTCATGCATGTATTAATAGTCCATTCCAATTATTAAGCACACTTTTTTATTCAATATTATTTTTACTCATACCCACAGATAAAATTATAACGACTTAACCACTGGAGCGAATTTCGGCATATTATACCAAGTTTGCAAACGCTTGTCACAATGTGTTAGATTAATAGAACCAAAAAATATGGGATAAACGACGAAATCTAGGTGGATTCATTGGCTTTTAACCGCATTCCGCAGTTCATGTTTCAATATTAATATTTTGAGGAATGATTTTAATAAAATAATAAATAAAATGGGAACTTATGAAAAACGAACCTTAATTATAAAACTTGAACTTTATAATATACGTATTATAAGGTTCAAGGGCTAACATAGGACCAACACAAATCACGATGAAGAGCTGAAATTATTATACAGTAGTTTCACTGGTAGTTGGTAGAATTAATGATGGAAAAAAGTAATTTAAATTTCTTTATTTTAATGCTGTAAGTACCTTTTAATTTTTTATTTGTTGTGGAAGGTCGTCAGGGTACTTTTTGCGAAAACTCCCAACAATTTTGATCAAATTTTTAGTTTTAAAGAATTTCTGTCTATAACTAATATTAAAATGTCTCTATTTTTATTTGAAATACTTTTTTTGACTTTTGAAAGTGTAATAAATCATTGAAGGAGAAGAAAATACTAAAAAATCTAAATGAAGCATGAAACAGAACAAGACACAGAAAATAAAAGATAACGGCCACAACTAGGTTTTGAACACAAGATCTCTTGTCTTACCGGGATAACGTCTTAACCACTCGATCATTGTTACCTAGTTATCAAACGTTACATTTTAAGATCTCATATTTAAAATTTAAGAGATCCTTTGTTCGATTCTTAGTTTTGACCGTTATCCTATATTTTCTGTGTCTGATTATGTTTCACGTTTCGTTTATTATTTTTTTCTTATTTTTAAATATATATTATGGTATTTAATTAGGTAAATAATCTGATAATATAATTATGTTTAAGTATGTTATGGTATTTAATTAATTTTTTTATAAAAATAAGACGATATCTAATTTGATAAATTAATAATTATTGAGTTCTGCAAGCATTTTAATAATTATTATATTTATTTTTTATTAATTACTTATATTATATATTAATATTGTGACTGTTGTATCGACGTTCAAAGTCGTAATGAAATTGGATTTACCTTATAGAACACTAACATTATTAAACGTAATTGACGATTAAAAAAATAATTTTTCAAATATTAAACTATTGGTTGTACTAAATATTTACCTTGGAGTGTCATGTCATTGATCAATTTTCTTCCATACATTGGTACCGATGGATACATTCTCAATGTTTCCTTGATTATCAAATCCAAATACTTCATGTTCTGGAGGTCGTTGTAGGAGGCCAGTTTATGTGGATGGTTCCCCATGATGTCCAGTTGTTCCTCAAAGGCCGTGGCCTGGACATCTGGGTAGTTGGACAGACAATAGAGGGCGAAACTGATACACGCGGAGGTGGTGTCATGACCCTAGAAACAAACAAAAATATTAATTGTTTAATTATTTTGAGTCAAGAGCCTCAGATTCATTGTAGTGAAAGACCACTATTCATTGAAATTGAAACATTGCTTGAAAAGGCTTTAACCGTATTTGGAAAGATCTGAACAGTATTGAAAACGTCAGGAACGCTCGAGGAAGAAAGGAGTGTATGGTAAATATTTGACGGGAGTGTAAATGGTTGAAGACGTAAGGAACGCCTGAGGAAGATGGGAGTGTAGGGAAAATATATGACGGGAGTGTAAATGGTTAAAGACGTCAGAAACGCCCAAGGAAGAAAGGAGTGTATGGGAAATATTTTACGGGAGTGTAAATGGTTGAAGACGTAAGGAACGCCTGAGGAAGATGGGAGTGTAGGGAAAATATATGACGGGAGTGTAAATGGTTAAAGACGTCAGAAACGCCCAAGGAAGAAAGGAGTGTATGGGAAATATTTTACGGGAGTGTAAATGGTTGAAGACGTCAGGAACGCCTGAGGAAGAAGGGAGTGTAGGGAAAATATATGATGGGGGTGTAAATGGTTGAAGACGTCATTAACGCTGGAGGAAGAAGGGAGTGTAGAGAAAATATATGACGGGAGTGTAAATGGTTGAAGACATCATTAACGCTGGAGGAAGAAGGGAGTGTAGGGAAAATATATGACGGGAGTGTAAATGGTTGAAGACGTCATTTACGCTGGAGGAAGAAGGGAGTGTAGAGAAAATATATGACGGGAGTGTAAATGGTTGAAGACGTCAGGAACGCCTGAGGAAGAAGGGAGTGTAGAGAAAATATATGACGGGGGTGTAAATGGTTGAAGACGTCAGTAACGCTAGAGGAAGATGGGAGTGTAGGGAAAATATATGATGGGGGTGTAAATGGTTGAAGACGTCAGTAACGCTAGAGGAAGATGGGAGTGTAGGGAAAATATATGACGGGGGTGTAAATGATTGAAGACGTCAGTAACGCTGGAGGAAGAAGGGAGTGTAGAGAAAATATATGACGGGAGTGTAAATGGTTGAAGACGTCACGAACGCCCGAGGAAGAAAGGAGTGTAGGGAAAATATATGCTGGAAGTGTAAATCGTTGAAGACGTTAGGGACGCTCGAGTAAGAAAGGAGCGTCAGGAGAATATATGTTGGTAGTGTGGATGGTTGAAGAAGTCAAGGACTGACATCTGATTGGCGAGGAAGGTTTTAATTTTTGCTAAAACATAATTGAAAGTTTAATTTCTTCGTTCGTCATTAGAAATACCTTTCTAATGATATTTAACGACCTATCAAGTAACGACTTGTTTTCAACAATAAAGGTGACAATTTTCTTACCTGCGTTATATATTACATAATAATTATTTTTAAGTTGTGGATGCAATTAACAATTAACCCTTTAACTGTCAAAAAGTATATTATTTATGCAGACTGCCAATGCACAATTTAGGTTAGCATTTCAATTCAATATTGTAAACTAATTTTTACTTTACGTAGACGTTTGACGTTTAGGAATGTCAATCCATAGACAACATTGCAATTGTATAACGATTTCTTTCTTATTTCGTGTCAATGTCAGTTTGGGTATCTCTGAGCAACCATTAATACTTATTACTTATTAATCTACCATTGAACCGATATTGTTAAGTTATCAGTTTGTTCGAATTCTTCGGTAAGAGTTAAAAAATTGCTCACCTCAAACATGAAAGTATCAACCTCTTCCCTTATGACTTGGTCAGAAAGCGCTTCGCCCTCAGCGGTCTTGCTTAGCAAGAGCAAATCCAAAAAGGCAATCTTCTTCTTCTTTCCAATCGCAGCATCCTCAGCATTTAGTGCAATCTCATCGGCATTCATCCTCTTAGCTATATCTTCCTTAAGAAGTTCCTTCCTTGATTTAATCACGTCATTTGTAAATTTGTGCAGTTTATTCTGTAGCTTGACCTGCTCTCTATAATCACTGGTGAAGGAATACAGGAAGTTGTTTCTCTTGTGTGGCACCCAACTACGTGCCATTATGATTTCACAGATTCTGAAATGAAGAAATATTATAATTTTTATATGTCCTCTACTTACGGACCAGATTTCTTATTATTTCTATTTCTAATATCATGTAAAATCACTCCTCTGAAGTAAGTGTACTTTACCCTCGGACACTCTTTATATATTATTACTATTGTACATATGTGCCACGTATTTCTTAGTTTTGGGTCGAAGAATATTATTCGTCATTTTGCAAGACCACACTTTTACATTTCCACAATTTTAATTTTAAGACACAATTTAAAACTCTTTTCTACTTAAGTATTACATAAGCTTGATAGCTATTTAGCCATACATTTTCCTATCGCATATATTAAAAAGGTATATCCCAATATTTTTGTGATATGAACGATCCGTTCTAAACCGCTTAATATATATCATTAGTAAAAGTAATACCGAACATTGCTGATTTTTTCGTCGAAACCATTTTAAACCTCCGCCAAATTTATAAAAATTAAAAATACAGCAAAAAAAACTATAGGCCTTACATTTCAGAAAAAGTGTTAAATTAATTTGAAGAAATACAAAATTCATTACCGATATACAGCTGCCACGTAATCTGACGTGGCGTTCTCCTGTGCATTTATATTTACCCCCATCGCAGTTTCTGAGAATAATATAAAAACAAAATTATTCAAAAATAAAAATAATTATAAATATTTGTTTTTCAATGGTAACCGAAGTACCCATTCCAACCAACTGGAAGAAAGGATTAGTGGCAAAAAATTTAATTTCTTTGATTAGAGGTCGAAACATAATCTCTTTGTACCGAATGATACAACAATGTACCGAAGGAACTCAATGAACGGGTTATCACTCAACTCAGATAAATAATTAAAGACGTGAATCTGAATTCGATAATGATCGGCCAATACAAAGGTAGATAAACATAAAAAAATCGTCAGAACCGCGATTCTTTATGTTATTATTAGTACTTCATTTTTTTTAAAATCGTTGTCATCTTTTAATTATGTTCAATTTTTCATAAAAATCACTAAATTTAAGAATAAATATAGAAAAATGTTAGATTTTGATTATTAATCGGGTATCATAGAAGAAAACTGGATATTGGACAAATATTTAAACAAATATCCTGCTTCAGAAATTTACAGTGCGTTGGATTTTGGAAGTGTTGAGCTGCAGAATAGTGAACAAATCATATCACGTTTTGTCTAAATCAATAAAAGCATATTTTTTTAATATTTACATTATATCTTATTTTCCTTGAAATAAACATTGCCGAAATGTAGAACTGTTGGCATTACTTATTACTAACAGTTTTTTTTTATGAAAAAAGAATATGCTAATTTCGATGAAACAATAATATAAATATAACGAACGTAGAATTAAAAAAAGTTTTTTTTAAATATTGTCTGTATGAACTAACTACGCTCACAACTAACGGGTAATATGAAAAATATAAAAATTTGGCCATTCTGATAAAATAGGTTAGTTTTTAATGCGAGCAATCTGGGTAAGCCGGGTTCAAACTACTCGCAATCCATTAATACCTATCCTAAAATTACACATATTGTGTAGTCAAAAACCGTATAAAAAATCTCCTTACCACAAATCACGTCCAAGGCGTACAGAGTAACAAAAGGGTTGACGTCAAACACTTTGCCTGTGTGAGACGCCAATTTCTTTATCAGGATTTCACCCTGGTCGTTAAAAACATCGACAAATTGCTCTAAAATCTTAAAGTGGAATGTAGGCGTTATGATTTTTCGTTGCTTGCGCCATTTTTGATCTAGAAAATAGGAAATATAAAAAAGGTCATAAAATAACTACAATAATCAAAATATGTACATCATCAATTTCTAGCAGAAAATTGTTTATTTATCTTATTGTTTTGTGCTAACATATTATTTTATTCTGGAGAGTACGCACAAAAGTACGAAAAGTAAAACAGTACGTTACAAAACACATTTTATTTAATCATCATATTTTAATGCGGTCATGATGATACTTGAGATTTTGGCCATTTAAAAATACCTATTATTTTGATGTATTACTTGAGTGTACTAGGTGTACCAATAATTGTCAAAATAAGAAACATAATCTTAGTTAGTTTGGTTCACGTTTCATAACATCATTCAATGTCAGTAAAAAATTATTAATTTGATAAAGTCGCGGCTCTAATCTTACGAATAATACAACATTAAAGAGTGCGAGGTCACAAATAATGGTAATGATAAGAAACCTTGAAAAGATTGGTTAGCTCTC
The DNA here is from genome assembly GCF_061612785.1 of Hesperophylax consimilis. Classification (NCBI taxonomy): domain Eukaryota; kingdom Metazoa; phylum Arthropoda; class Insecta; order Trichoptera; family Limnephilidae; genus Hesperophylax; species Hesperophylax consimilis. The sequence goes on from NC_142845.1 coordinate 9,304,799, forward strand.
TTCATTAGTGAGTAATCCAATGAATTTTGTGTTTTTACTATACATAACATAACACTCATTGGGAATTAGAAGATTTTTAACATCGTAACTTAGTGTACGAAATATATTAATAGTGAATAAAATAAATTATTTCATTTTAGAGTTTTACTATGTCTACAGTTCACTGTCCTAGTTATTGTATGTTCAATGGAACTTTTTTTGCAAAACTGAGTTATGAATGCCAATATGTTCATTAGCCTATTGCGCATTAACGAAGCTCAAAAAAAACATATTTTTTGGTTTTTAAGTGACATTTTAAGCATTTTTCGAGTGCCCATATCCCCTCACGGAATGATGTTTCAGTTCTTATTTGTTCAATCTCCTGGATATTGAACATTCAAACACTCAAAGTTATGAATATAATATTTTCAAAAAGTTCATAGATATTTGTTCAACATCCCGTCAACACCGTTGAGGTCTTGAATGTTCAATCTCCACTGTCAACCAATCAGGAGCCGGCTAGTTAAAATGTGCGGCCATGTTGATTTTTAGTTGTTTTCTAACAACTAATTGGTTCCACTAAAAATACGTTTAATTGCGAATATATACTGTTATTGAACTAAAAAATGACTTCACCGACTCCAGAATCAATAAACCTTAGAACAGTAGCTCCAATAGAAAGGTAAGTCTTAAAATTATGTCATTTAAAGGCTTTTTCACCATATTTTACATGTACTTCTTGAATTTGCTAGGCAAATATACAGGATGCTTTATTTATTCAATTATTTATTTACAAACTTAGGACTTTTACCTAAAATGAGTATTAATAAATTATATTAGTGCATTAAAACTTATTTTTATTCAAGAAATACAACAAAAGAGCCAGGACATGGAAATGTGCAAAAAGTCGACTGTCCTCATAGTTTGATTGAAAGACATCTACGACACATATTTAGTCCGTTATCACTGCTGAGATCGCTGATGAAAACGAAGTCCAAATATTTCAATTTTGAATTCATTCAATTAAAAGTTTCTGATTTTTTGTTTTTTTTAGTCACATAAAAAACAATAAACGTATTCTTATGTAGGAACTACAATAAAACCAACTAGACAAACGACTAACAACAATAAATGTAATGTTAAATAGCGCACACCCATAACCCAAATCGCGGGATATTATAATTTTAGGATTTTAAGAGCTGAAATTATTTAAAAAAATATTATTTTACTCACGATAATCAACATAAATAATAAGCTCACGGCAAATAAGACCTTCCGAAAGAAAAAAAAAACTTTATAAAGTAAGTAAACTTTAAAAATTACATTTATCAAATGTAGGTAACGAAACAATAAAAATATAACAAATTTTCAACTGAAAATTGAACTTCAATAGTTTTACGCATCACTCGGGATTTTTTTTATGGAATACCGCACACCGTCTCAACTGCTCCCAACCATCTGGAGCCAGTGAGACTATGGAATCCCCAATTGGGGTATATTAGTATATTGTGAGACTGAAGGGAGTGTGGAGGGGAAGGAGATGGAGAGGAGAAAGAGAGGAAGGATGATGAAGGAGAAGAGAGATGGTATGTGAGTATCTATTTAGATCTGATCACCAAACACAGCTAAAGCCATTTCAATTCTTATGCTGGTCTTTACACCATATCTTCCTCTCTAAAACATGCCGCAAATAGACTATATGTTATTTTAAATGAATAATTTGTGAAAATAACATAAATGAGTCAAATAAAATTTACTTGCGCACGCCGGGATTTGAATCTGCGACCTCCGGATTTCTAGTCAAGAGTACCCTTAGACCACGGAGGCCGTAATATGTACGATGTAAGAATATTTCACATCACGCATGCACCGACAACCGATAGTAGTATATTAGCGGTAGGTACCTTTGTACTTGTTCATTTTTTTCAAACTTCCAAAATATTGGATGATTTATATAGAGCTGTTTTTGTGAAAAATCAACTCAAGGACTCTGTTTGTATATTTTAAAGTAATACTTTAAGTCAACTACTAACTAAGATAAAAGTAAAGTATTTGAAATCTGAAAATCACCCTGTATATGCAATTTACCACTAATTGAACAAAAAAATACCTCAAACTTATGGGAGCCGAATTGTTCAATCTCAAGACGATATGTTCAATATCCAAAATAATCATTCATCATTTTCAAGCCATGTTCAACGTCCACCTTTAAAGTCATAATATGGGCATATTATAGCTTCAATCTTCGAAAAATGATCTTTAATAATTTTCTGTTACACATGTGTATTAAACGAAATGACCAAAATTGAGAATTTTTTAGAATTTGCCTGTAAAAACAAAAAAAAACGTCTCCTGTAAAATTTGCTAAATGGTCTATTGAACATACAAGAACTAAGGCAGCGAGTTTATAATGAAATGTTATGATGTGTTATATTTTGTTATAATTAGTACTCATACCTGTTGCAATAAGTAAGCCATCGCCAAGCCAATCTCGTAGAAATTCATAGTCTTGCATCTTAGTTAGTTCTTTATTGTTTGAAAGCAATGTCTAGAATCGTAACAAAGATAGGTTATTTAAAATTATTATGTTTTATTCTAAATTCAATTCAGTTGTTTAAAGTGTAATCTTCAAGTTTTATGCAAAATATGAAATTATTATATTTGATTTATATTATATGTCAAATGTCATTGTCCTTTGACATTTAAGTTGTAGACAAATAGAGAATAGTTTAAAACAAGCAATGAAGCGATACACACCTGAAAAACGTGGAATTATTTTTACTGCTTATTTGACCAATTTCCGGTTCGTTGAATTAACGCAGGTGGGGCTGGCAATTTGTTAAAATTGACAAAAATAGGGCTCTGTTTTTATTGAAAGATTTTTTAACGGTTTGCACGAGACTCTCGGCCAAACACTTAATTGTTGGCAAACATGGTGCAGGACGACGAGGAAAACAGACCGGAAATTGGTCAAATGAGCATTAACAATAATTCTGCGTTCTTCAGGTCTGTAACTCTATTGTAACTCTGTCAACTAATTGTCCTGACTAGTAATACCTCGGTTAATTATGCACTTACTTCTATGGTTTCCGGGTCACATAATGAAACGGATGCGTTACTCCCTACAATAATTTTGAAAGTCGATTTACCGCAATCGTTGTGCATTTTTATCAAAGCTTTGTAGAAATCTGAAAATAAATATGTGAATTTTTATATATTTTTATTTATTTTGGTACAATATTTTACATTTCTTATTACAATGTAGTAATGTTGGCCTCACTGGGTGGCTTTTCCGTGTTCAGGCCGCCATTTTATAACAAAAATATTCATAATACATTTAAAGAAAATATATAAAATGTTGATGAAGAAAAAAAAAACATAAGATTAAGATAAAATTAAACTAAAAATACAGATTTAAAATTAAAGTATAATAAACGTTAAATCAGTTGTCAAAAAATGGCTTAACTGGAATACTCTTACCGTCAATACAATAAAAACAAAATACATCACACATAGTATTGCACAAAGAGGTCAACCTCCACCTAACATAGACCTGTTTCTACATGACTGTGAACAAACTTCACCCAATTGCCAATGCGAGCGTATAGAAAGGGTAAACCAAACAAAATACCTAGGAGTCATTATTGATTCACACTTACGCTGGACTGACCACATAACTTTCATTACTAATAAACTAAAAAGAGTCATGCACCTAATAAAGTCAATTAAAAACATTTTCCCACATTCAATACTTAGATCTATATATTTCGCACTCTGTCAATCGATTGTTACATATGGCATACTGACTTGGGGAAGCGCTACAAATACTGCAATTGACCCAATACAAAAAAATCAAAAGGCAATAATTAAAATAATCTTGCAAGTACCATTCTACAAAAATTCAAGCGAAATTTTCAAAACATTAGACGTCATGTCAATAAGACAACTTTATGCCAAATCTGCACTACTAAATTTCCTCCAACAGAAACTACACATTCCAATGCCACCTCAAACAATAATAAAAACAAGGTCGACAACAAACAATACCCTAAATATACCGATAACATACACCACACACGGACAAAGACACTTCTAGTATTACGCTACAAAACTTTTTAATTGTATGCCCACCACTCTGAAACTACTACTAATGGGAAATACATACACAAACATTCACAAAAAACTGATCACAGCCTGGATCAAAAAACAAGATATCCATTTTATACAAAACATTATAACACCAAACCAAACATAATCATGGATGAATGTGTATGTATGTATGTATGTATGCATGTGTTTACTTATATGTGTGTATGCATGCATATATGTGTATTTATGTATGTATACATGGGTGTATGTATATATGTGCATATAAATAAATATTTTTTTCCTTTTTCTTCAAATAACAATGTACAATAACCATTAAAAAAACAAATAATTTAAAATCCCAACTTACACTTATATAAGAAAATTTAACCAATACACATAAATACATGTACCATTTAATCATAACCACGTAAACACCTCAGCACAGGTTCTCCCAGTGAGGTATTCACGAAACATATAACATTACCCACCACAGTGTCACCTACTCAAACCTACCTCACACCCAGCATAAAACACCATAATAATAACAGTTCTAAATTTATGTATTATATACAAATGTAAATATTTGGTAGACACTGTAATGTATGAATAGAAATAAATAAATAAATTGATGGTGTCTTTATCCAAGGCTTGTATTTACCGTTGGAGTTTTTATGTTTTCTTTGTACGCTTGTCTAAATGGGCTATTAGTGATATTTTGTGTGTGATGAAATTTGTTTTTTTTTTGTCAAAAATGTAGTTTAGTCGAGTTTTAACGTATAATTGTCGTATATCTAGTACTTTACAACTGTTGAATATTCAGAATGTTAAAAAATTGCCGTTCCTCCAAGCAAAAAACTAATATTATATTTATAAATATATGTCCAGTCATTCGTATGAAAACTAAATAGTTGAATACAGTAGAATTGTTTGTTATATTCGCTACCATAAGATTTGCAAATATTATGAAATATAAGATTAAAATCACAAAATAACGTCGGTTTTTTTATATTCTGAACTACCTCATATTATAAAAATATAAGTAACTGATAATAATAAAAATCACCATTCATAAAATATAAGCTTATCCTGCATGTCACCGTGGGACATGACTGCAAAAAAATTAAAACAACGATGGCTATCATTTGAATAATAAATTTGAAAAAAAATTTACCTTCAGCATCTTTTCCAAATTGATGCGCATTTCCTATAAACGGTTTTGTTTCAGCACCGGGAAACTTATTAATTAACCTCCAAAATCTTCTGTTTTTCAAGTAATTAGTAAACAAATATGTTGTTAGACCAACCACAAAAGTAATAAGCGCATATACAAATACCCCCATGTTGAAAAACACTAAATATTATATTATACTAACAACTGAAACTACTGTCAACCAAACGAGCTAAGTACTTCGCGATGACTGCGACTGCTTTATCTTTATTTGATCAAAGAGTAAAAAAATTGGCAAATTAAAATGTTCAACAGTCAGATAAAATGTGATAGTGTTGTACCATTTTCAGATTGTTTAGTCCAAAAGCGTGTTCTTATCTTGTGTATTAAATTACTTAGACATTCATACGAGTATTTAGTTAATTTATGAAGGTAATTTCTATTGTTCTTTATTATTTGTAATTAATTTCTATAATTGTCGTAGCTGTTCAATTTTGCCCTGCTACTACATTAAACAGTAAATCTTAATTTTTACACGTCTTTACAACTTCGTTTAAGAGGATTTCATGGTTGAATTTTTGTCTCTTTTTGTGTTTTTAAACCGCGCTCTTGTTTTAAATGATGCGTTTTATTTGGTTGTAGTTTTGCGGATTTTTTTTTGTTTTTGTTTTAAAATTAATTAATTCAAATAATTATGATATTACTACCGCCATCTTAGATAATTCTGCGATAACTTTTAACTTTCGTGATACTTTCTTGATGGATTTTATTTGCAATTATTTTTTAATTGTTCTTATGAACCTTTTTAAATTCTAATTATTGAAATAATTTATTCAACTTTTCAATCAAACTGGTATTCAGAGCTTTCTTATTAAATATTTACGAAACGTTTTGGTGGGCTCGCTTAATAAGAATCAATCTTTTAAAAATCATTCTCTTGCTACCCACCATTACTCCACTACAAGTTTCTGCTGCTGGAGGAATTCCAAGACAATTTGTCATGAGGTGTCAGGGGAACCTCGGACTTATAGGCATAAGTCTTTTGGCTCAAAGGGCATTGTAGCAGTTCGATTTTGCCCTGCCACTAATTTTCAAACAACTGACAAGACCTCTCAGTTATTTATGTGACGTATGCTCTATGGCTACTTCTAGAAGAGAGCTCAAGACAGAATTTTGAGAGCGGCGAGTTCAGTACCAATCGGGCAGCCAGCTGGGTACGACGTGACTTGAGGGAAGACACAAGCGAGCGCTCCAGTCGACAGACTTCCGGGCAAGCGATGACGCAATCAGCTAGTAAAATTTATTCAATGGTCATCGGTTTGCACCGCTTCTAAATTTAACAACGCTTTAAGTGTTGTTTGGCACCCCTTCACTCGTTAACAGGTTAGATATTTTATGTCAAAACACAATGTCACACTCAATATTTTGCTACCAATTAAAATTCTGTCTGTGCGCTCAGTACTCCGTATTGACGCTCACCCCTGATATGTAACTAATATTGTTTTAAAGTAGAGATCTCTTGCTCTTTACGATGTTGAAATAAATGTAATAATTGAAATTCTTTTCTGTTTTATTTCATAATCGTAGCAATCCCGATGTTGGATCCTTTTTAGCTGTGACAATGGCGACCCAGCGCGGTTTTGATTGTTACAATGGCGGCCCAACGTGGCTTATTAGAATTATTATTTCTGATTGTCACAATGGCGCCTCAACGTGCTGTTCCCGGATGTTTTTTAGATATTTAATAATTTTGTTAACAATTGCTCGAAATTTGTATACTAATTTTGTTAATTACATAAATGTTTAACCTCGTAATAATTTTATAAAATTTTTAATCTCATTGTTGCATTTTACCATTCTAATAATAATAAATCCAAGATTTATTATATTGATTTAACGATACTTACTGTCGTTTTAAATAATATTTATCCGCGGTAACAAACTTTTGAGTTTTGATCAATCACATGGTGGTACTTCAATGTTGTATTTCATTGTATTGTCACGGGTTTTGTAATCCATCATGTAATGAGGATCATTGAATTCCATTCGCGACTGAAGTGTGACTTCATAATAAATTATTTTCAACTGCGCAATAGTAAATGTTTAAAATTTATTTCCGTTTTTATATTTTGAAGTGAATAGTAAATTATACATTTATACTTCATTATTTGAGATTCTTCTTGGAATTAGTTTTGATAAATAATAATATGATAAATCATAATTTTTTTCATAAAATTTTTTTGAATTTTTAATTTTGCATTTAAAAATTAAGGGAAGAAAAAATGTAAGAAGGGTGGGTAGAAATCTGGGGGCCAGTGTGTCTAGACGTATAAATCCATTTCTCCCACTATGGTGCAAGGCGATGCATCGAAAGAGAGTCCTGCTGGAAAGGTCAAAAGGTCTCCTTCAACCAGGCATCTTTCACGATCCGGCCAAGATCTAAACAAAGCCCACCTTACGAACCTGGGCACCAAACGAACACAACACGTGGCAAACCACCAGGAGTGACTAAAGTAATTGATATTTAAATTGCAAACCTGATGTCTAGATATGTATTTTCGTTTTATGTGGATCATCCGCCACGAATATCTACGCAAGGAAAGTATATTTAAAACATCTGTGAATCTGGATGGATGGAATTAAATCAAATAAGCGATGCAACCTTGTTTGCATGGTATTGTCCTACCATGGCAGTGGTGTGTAATATTATTGTAATAATATAAAGTGGGCGATTCTCAAAATCATCGTGCATAATTAGTATGTTTTAGGCTTGCTGCATGATGAAATAATGGCGACTATGTACGGTGTTACACGCCCGTACACGGAAAAAATTTACTGATATGAAATACTGTTATTCAATCAAAAATATTTATTTAAAGGGTTAATTATTAGCCAGAAACACCGACATAAATTTTTAAAAAATCTCCCGAGAAAAAAATCATGCCGCCGCGGTCTGGAATTGAACCCGCAGCCTTCTGACTGTTGGTCAGGTGCTCTACCAATTGCGCTAGGTCGGCTTTTTTTTTAAAGAAAGACCAACAAGTCCCGGGTTACAAATAACCTGACAATATTTAAAAAATCTCCTACTACCACCACAGTCATCGGAAAATGTTGCTTGTGTTATGATGGAGGACTTAGCCAGCTGACGAATTGAATTCACTACGCCTGGGTGGGACCCAAACACAATTCCAATTCAGCCACTGACCGGTCGTATAAAATTAATTCATTTCTTATTAATTCACGTCGGTGACATGTATTTTAACATTCACATCGGTTTTTCCGACTAATAATTATTGCTTAAAAATAATATGTTATCCTTTGTGCTATGCCCTAAAAAACCTGGTATCTTAAACATCAGTTTACCATTTAAAAAAATCAGAAATCTGGTGAAATGATTCGTTTTCTTGTTAAAAACGGGACTGCAAGTCTTTAACAAATGAATTGACAGAGTTGCTTACAAAGTATCATGTATCATTAAATGTTTTATAAGAACTTCGGAACACTTGGTTATCCAAATATTGATTATGAAATCGACATACTGATATTGTCACATTTATTTCTTTTCATATTTATTAGGAAAAGAACACGTGTTCTCGATATATTCAGAATTACTAATATTTTATCAGGAAATTTGCATTCTGTCACTTTTTAATTTTTTAACAGGATAATTTTTTTCCGTGTATGAATATAGCAGAGTTTCGGAATAGTTGTAATCGGGTTGACCGTGACCCGTTTAATTTCCGGTGTTACGTGTTAAAAAATATAATAATAAAAACCACAAATTGAATATATAACTGGTATTTTATTTTCGATAGGAATATAACTTACATGTTTAACTAAACCTAGATCATCAGCTCCAAAAATGGTTTAGCTTTTCGAAATATTCTAGCTCTTTATTTCATACAGAACTAATTCACGTTAAATGGCGATTTTTTTGAAATCTTTGTTTTTATCTCTCAGTATTTCTCTAGCTGCCTCCCTCTACTCCTCAAATTATATGGCTCTTTGTTATCCAGTTTCCTTGAAAACTAGACTTATGCCTCGTACATACAACGCACCGGAGACCTTTCACTTGAAAGTCTGCCGACCCTGGCCTAGACCTATACCTCGTACATACAATACAGCGGAGACCTTTCACTTGAAAGTCTGCCGACCCTGGCCTAGACCGGTACCTCGTACATACAACACAGCAGATATCTTTCACTTGAAGGTCTGCTGACCCCCGGCCTAGACCGGTACCTCGTACATACAACACAGCAGATATCTTTCAATATTGAAGACAATATTAGTGATTTTTAAACGAAAATCTGAAACAGAAAAATCAGAAAAGGAAACGGTCACATCTGGGACTCGAACCCAGGAAATAAAAATGTTGCCAATAAAAATGTGCGGTGAAAAAATGAAGACAATGTTGGTAGTTCTTATTCGAAGTATGATACAGTTAAAAGTGACCGAGGAGGATAGGGTCCCATTAGCGCAGTTGGTAGAGCATTGTCCCGGAAAGACAAGGGTCCTGGGTTCGAGTCCCAGATGTGACCGTTTCCTTTTCTGATTTTTCTGTTTCAGATTTTCGTTTAAAAATCACTAATATTGTCTTCAATATTTAAATATTACAATTTGAGGTTTTACTCAATAAAAGTTATTCCGAAAAATAATAAGATATCTTTCACTTGAAGGTCTGCTGACCCCCGGCCCAGACCTATACCTCGTACATACAACACAGCAGAGACGTTTCACTTAAAAGTCTGCCAATTCCCGGCCTAGACCTATACCTAGTACATACAATAGAGCGGATAACTAATAATATTGATAAAGTTGATAATATTGATAACTTTAGTTTATCAATACCTAATACTGTTGTTTAAACTTTTTTTTTAAATGTTACTATTATGAGATTTAGAAGATAGCATTCATGTAAATTTAAAGTTCCTACGAAATTCCTGTTTTTATGTAACTATATATGGAATGTTCCATGTATATATTGATACATATATTTGTATATATGTAGGTGTATGTGTAACCATATATGTATATGTACCCGCCTCAGAACAGAAATCTTCTTGTGTGGCGGGTTACTTTCATGTTTGTAATTATGATTATGTTATTTCAATAAACGCCCGGGTTGCCGGCAATTAAAAAAAAATAAACTTTCACTTGAAAGTCTGCCGACCCCCGGCCTGGTCCTATACCTGGTACATAAAACACAGCAGAGACCTTTCACTTGAAAGTCTGCCGATCCCCGACCTAGACCTATACCCCGTATATAAAACACAGCGGAGACCGTTTACCTTGACTTATTCATCAACGATGTAACTTCATTATAAAGCTAACCATTTTACCTTAAGCGAACCATATCAACCATTATAACAGAATAAATGTTCCAACTTATCCCAACCTTACAGAGCCAGTATGGCATCCCCGATTGGGCTATTTTATGAGACTGAAGGTTATGGGGAGAGGAATAAGTTGTGGAAGAGAAAACTAGGAACGTACCTGTTTATTCAGATCACCAAACACGGCTAAAGCTATTTCAAGCAACGTTTCAATTGCGAATTGTGGTCTTATACAAGGGCGATACTGAAGAGTATTTTCCACTCCGGAACGTGCCACAAATATCTATATATTATTTTAATTGATTACATTAATCAAATAACATTTACTTGCACACGCCGGGATTTTAACCCGTTACCTCCGAATTACTAATCGAGTGCCCCTCAAAAATTATTTTCTTTATACACATGAATATGTTTCCATAATATAAAAATATGTCTAAAAATGTAACATATAAACATTTATTAAATAATAAAAAATAAAAAAATAATATTGACAAAATAACGTTAGTCACTCCGTCATCTAGTGCCGTATCCATGTCATCCATTCCCATGGCATGAAAATATTATATTGAATGCTAGCTGAAGTGTACCCGGTTTTGCTAGGGTTTATAAATGATTCGTGAGGTTATGGTTAAGTTTTGAGGTTGTGAATTCAAAATAAAATTATTTGTTGAAAATTGTATTATTTTATGGAATTGAAAAGTTATCTTTTTATAATTTTTGGTTTAACTTGCTCGTGCTATGTCTTGGGCATCTCCGATTTTTTACCTGACAGCACTACTATGTACCACATTGTTAAAATAAAAACATGCATTATATCGACATTTATTCGATTCCGTTTCTCATTTTCCTGTCCCCAACTTCTTTGACGATTCAAACTACTATCTTAACACTCCAGACACAAACGTTGAAATTTTCAGAAATCAGTCTAGTAGTTTTTATACCCCATAACCCATATGGGTCAATCAAATTGATAATCTGTTTAAGAAAAATTATCGGTGTTAAGAATGTGAAAATCATTGACAAATTTCAAGAAAAGAAAATTTGAGCTAACTTCGACATACATCTCAAGGGTATTTGCACAAATTAATATAGGTACAAAAGTATTATTTATTGCTAAAATAATATGGGTAAATATGATAATAATAAAATTCCAAAAACATACAATAATTATTTTGTCCAGTTTTTAGGAAAAAAATCAATTTTTGTACACTCTCTGCCGCAATTTAATGTGCATTCCGTTTTTGGATTTAAGAATAATTTCAGGGGCCAGTCTTAGATCCACTCCCGAGCTCAAAAGTTCGTAAGATCTTAGGACCTTTGATAGAATACTTTTAATCTCAAGTATCGCAAATTTTTGACCTGGAAACAAATTAAAAATATTATACATTTCATCAAACCTTATTTTTTCTTCAAAAGTATGGCACAAATGTTAAAAGATGAAGTGTGGGTTATTGTCGAAAATTGATTAAAAATAACCACTTGGCCATCTACTTTCACATTTTATAAAAAAATAGATGTTTCCGCAAAACATAATTTAAGTTGCTTGTTTCTACTATGTGGGCTGATTAAGGTTAATGTGTTTCAACCTCATTTATGGTGACTATTACGTTTATCAATTTAGAATTTTTGCCATTTGAATATTTGTTAAAACACAGATTGTTGATACTTAGTTTTTGATTAAAGCTCAAATTGTTATAGCTGCAAAGCATTTCGGTCATTTTGTTATGCTTATTAGCAGATTTGATCGAAAGTTGAAACGGAAAATATTGCGCTTAGCGGGAACCCTAATCGTTTATTTAATAGTAATCATTTGTGACAAAAGTTTTAAATCACACAATCTAAATAAGTTTTACTATACACGAACAGCTGATGTTTTCAGGTTGTTTGAATGACAGAAAAAAATAAATAAAATATATCTTTCAATTACACCATAACTGAGGAACTAACCGGACAACTGAGGACAATGGCTAATTAAGAAAAATTTGAAAAGTAATATAAAGTCAAGAAAAGTGATGAAAAAACTCTGTTAAATAGTTTACCTTAGGTTAGGTTTTTATTCTTTCAAGACTTTTCATATCGATTTTTCTATTTTATGTGATGTATTAAGTTGCAAATATTTATTTTATATTCTTCAATAAAAACGCCTACTAAACTGCCAAAACAGTTTATCAGCAACACAATGGAAATATTGGTACAGTCAATTATAAAGATTGTGGCTCATCACGAACATGTTTTATGTTAGGATTATAAACCAGAAAAACATAAAAAGTAAAAGTATATTTGAAATAAAAAAATCTGCAAACTTTTTCCTTTAAAATGGGTTGACAAGTTATTATTATTCGGTAAAAAGTTGTAGAGATTTAAAAATAGAGTAATAAATGTTAATTTTTACCAATGCAATTCCTTGGTCCAGCGCTGAAACCAACATTTAGGAACGGATGTTTGTATTGTAAATTTTCTTGAAGAAATCTCTCAGGCATAAATTTGTCAGGCTCTGAAAAATACTTAGGATTTCTTCCTAATAACATCATAAGTACGGTGACGTTGGCTCCAGCTGGAATAATCTTTCCATCTACAAATAAAATAAAATTTAACGGTTAATATTATCGTTATGTTATGATTTTTTTTAATTTTGCATGTAACCGATGCAGTTATATCGAAGACTTATTACGAATTTTTCCCAATTTCGTTTTGCAAACGACAATGCCGAATTCTCAACCTTTCCGAAACTTTACATTAAGTCAAGAGTTCCAAGGAACAAGACAAAATTACTTGATAGTTTTTGGGACAAGAATCATGTTGTTCAAGGACTTACTTATAATAACGAACAATTTATTCAAGTGAATGTATTCAAGAAGATATTCGGCACTCAACGCTATTATAGATATGAATATAACCAACAGAATGTGATGATAACAAAATTTGATATACTTCTATTGAATTTGAATAAAATGAAGTTTGTAATATGGAATAAATGAAAACATCATTTACCTGGGAGTGTCATATCATTTGTCAATTTCCTTCCGTACATTGGTACCGATGGATACATTCTTAGTGTTTCCTTGATAATCAAATCCAAATACTTCATGTTCTGGAGGTCGTTGTAGGAGACCAGTTTATGCGGATGGTTCCCCATGATGTCCAGCTGCTCCTCAAAGGCCGCGGCCTGTACTTCTGGGTAATTGGACAGAGAATAGAGGGCAAAACTGATACACGCGGAGGTAGTATCATGACCCTAGAAACAAAGATGAAAATAAATTATATTATTAATTTATTATACGCAAAAAATGATCGTGCTAAAAACGTGACAGAATGTAAAATTCCTGATAAAATTTAAGTCATTCAGAATAAATCTAGAACACTTGTTCTTTTACTAATAGGCATCATGACGAGAAACTATAATATAAGTATGTCAGTATCTACATTTCAGTATAAGAACAAAAAACTTGGGTTTTGAAGAGACTCTTGTTGTAAAAGAGCGTAGTTACAAGAGAAATGACACGTTCTCTTGTATTTACAAATGCCAACAGTGCACAAATGCAGTGCGCGCGTTTGGCGTGTTTTCCTATTGTCACCGATGCCGAAGAGATCAATTACGCTAATTCCTCGGAGTGGTTTTAGCCCTGACGTTTGTGCCCTAAATATTGCAATCCGATTATTAACATAGAGAAATCTTGTCAAGTAATTTTTCCAAGTATGTTGGTCAGAATAAATAACATACTCACCTCAAACATGAAAGTATCAACCTCTTCCCGTATGACTTGGTCAGATAGCGCTTCGCCCTCAGCGGTCTTGCTTAGCAAGAGCAAATCCAAAAAGGCGATCTTCTTCTTCTTTCCAATCGCAGCATCCTCAGCATTCAGTTCAATCTCATCGGCGTTCATCCTTTTTGCGATATCTTCCTTAAGAAGTTCCTTCCTTGATTTGATCACGTCAATTGTAAACTTGTGCAATTTATTCTGCAGCTTCACTTGCTCTCTATAGTCGCTTGTAAAGGAATACAAGAAGTTGTTTCTCTTGAGTGGTGCCGAACCGCGTCCCATAGCGATTTCACAGATCCTGAAAAATTTATATTTTTTTTATGTTACAATATTTTTTATGATTTAAGGGGCTGCAAGATTACGCTATAAATTCGAAGACTTTTATATAACTCCATATAATCCCATACAGACCTGTCATACCTAAAAAGATGATGTATTATAAGTGTTGGCGTTAAGACAATATACGCTGTAATCTGCTAGCCAGGCGATATTTGATAATTATGCATCCCCCTCTCTTGTAGGGGTTAGAACAGTTTACGGAGCGCCATAATTATGCGGCTGTCTTCTGTCAAAGTGACAGATCCCATACAAAAAAATGATATTCGGCAGTTTCCCAATTGATCTGACCCCCTCTCCTAAGGAAGATTATAGCATAGTTTATCACGCCAACATAAAATACGTATATGCCATGCCCAAATTATGCGTGTATAATATAGCGTAATTGGGTTTTTTTTTTTTTTTTTTTTTTTTTTTTTATTCTAGATAAAAGAAAATTACATTTTTCACTTATTTAACTAGAAATAACATATATATTACACATAAACATATTACACACTGATATTATTCACTTTCATTGTTTTGTTGATTGAGCATAAAACTGAGCAATTTTTTTTAAAATTTACCCATACTTTTTTCATTTTTAATTTCGTCTGGGAGGCAATTGTATATGTTGCTTCCCTCGTAACCAATGGATTGCTTGCCATAATGAGTATGTATGGTGTTTAAATGTATTTTATCGTGTTGCCGTGTAAAGTGTGTGTGTACTTGGGATATATTATTGTATCGTATATTTTTTATATCGAATATTTTTTATGCAGGTCTAGGTTTTTAGAAATCATTCCTAACCTCGCCAAGAATTTAAAAAGGAAAAGTTAAAAAAAAACTTTATGCTATAAAATTCTAAATTATAGTAAAATTTTAAAAAATTCATTACCGGTATACAGCTGTAACGTATTCTGACGTCGCGTTCTCCTGAGCATTTATGCTTACCCCCATCGCAGTTTCTGAAAACAATGTAAAAAACTTAAATATTGAAAACAAATATCAAAATAAGTATTTGTTATTTGTAAGTAATTTTTAAAGCCTTTTGGTAAAAATAAAGATTAGGTACGCGTACGATTTTCGTAAACAATTATTTTTTCATTCAAATTCAGTGATAAGAGATCGATATATAATCTCTTTGCACGGAATGATAATACAATGTACTGAAAAAACGAAGCATCACAGATAATGAGATGTAAATACCACTTTGATTTTGATAATATGCAAAGACGAAGCTGGAAAAGGGAATAAACTGTAATAACAAACCACGTTATTTTAATTCAATTGGAAAACATTGGTGTCATCTTTCACCGACGATAAAATTCTTTCACATAGAAATAACTTTTAAGAATTTATTTACGAAAACTTGTCATGTTTTTTTTTGTCAAAACAATTTTCCAGCTCTCAAGATTCAGAAGTATGTTATAACACTTTTTTCTAAATCTTTACAATGCATTTTTCAATCATTCGTATCATTTTGCACCCCTGAAGTAAATATTGAGATTTCAAAAATGTCGAACTTTTTGTTTCATCAACGAGTAGTATTCTAATTTTCTGAAGATAACAACTAACACTACACAATAAAACAAATTAGTAGCTTTGGTTTTTACACTTAACGTTGAAGGTAGAGTAAGAAAACATAAATTTCTAAAAATGTCTAGTAGGTATGAATAAAAACGTAGTTCCTCGAGACGTATAAACAAACTATGCTTCCAACTAACAATACGAATGGGTACCTTATGAAACTTAAGTAATTTGCTACATTTGACACATGAGGTTAGATTTTTATGCGAGCAATCAGGGTAAGCCTGGTTCAAACCACCCGCAATTCCAGTCCCCGTAAAACCTTTCCAAAAATCTCACATATTGCTCTGTCAAAACCCGTGTGAAAAATTTTCTTACCACAAATCACGTCCAAAGCGTACAGAGTAACGAAAGGGTTGACGTCGAACACTTTGCCTGTGTGGGACCCCAATTTCTTTACCAGAATTTCACCCTTGTCGTTAAAAACATCGATAAATTTCTCTAGAATCTTGAAGTGGAATGTAGGCGTTATGATCTTCCGTTGCTTTCGCCACTTGTTATCTAAAAAATAGGAAATACAAAAGAGAATAGCACAAAATATGGAAAGCAGCAATTTCCAGGGGCAGAACAATGTTTATTTATCGTTATGTTTTGGGCTAACATATTATATTTTTTAGGTAAAATATGCACATCATTATAATGTGCAACCCATTTGATTTAATTAACGAAATTTAATGCAGTCATGATGATACTTGAGTTTTTGTCCATTTAAAAAAACTATTATTTTGATGAAACCAATTTCTTGAGTATACTCGTGGGCACCTATTATCTTATCTATGTATTGATTTATAAAAAGAAAATTTGTCTGTGACCAGTGCACGGAGAAAACCGAGTATTGCTAATTTATTAAGAATTTCTTTACATTATTGGTAATCCGGTTAAAAACTAGATTGCAAAACTTACGAATGTATTAAAAAGTTTCCTGAAAAACTCGATGTCAAAACACGTGTTCACAAAATCCGAATATTTTGGCATTTAGTCATACTATATTTTTTAGACAAATGTATGGGTTCCGATGTCAAATGTCGAAACCCGTGCATTTGCGTAGATTATAGATCATGACGAAATGAAAAAATATTCAGATTTCGTGAACACTACCCTGATAATACATTCATAATTCCTGCAATTCCGTTTTCAAATGGATTAACATTAATTTAAAGAGATTCTTAATTAATTAGCAATACTCGATTTCTTCTTTGTATTCAGTTTTATTCCTAGTTTGAAAACATTTCGAGTCAAATACGAGTCAATGTCTGCATGAAATTTCGAAAAACTCTGCGACAATCCCGGACAAAAACGGGGAGCACCGCTTGTCGCTTTCTTCTAATATTATTTATAGATGAATGTCTACAGCGGGCGGGCGGCAATCCTTTGATTTTTATACAAATCCACAGTTTTATTGCGAGATTTATGAAACTTTGCACACTTTACCTTCAAAACAAATGAAAGGTGTTAGTCTGATTTTTAAAAACTCTATGTAAAGTCCGAGCAACTCCGGGGACTTCAGCTAGTTATCAGTATATTATATTTTTTGTTACATCTACTGCTCCCAACCTGCTGGTACATTGAGTACAGTACGTCTAGTACTGATACTATGGCATCCCCAATCGGGGCATGTTGTGAAGCTAAACGTAGTGGGGATGAGAGCGAGATGGGGAATATGAATGTTTTGGGAGAAATTTTTTAAACCTGGCCAATCAGATCTGTTCACTAAACACGTATAAAACCATTTATAGCAACGGGCTATTTAAAGGCGATATTGAGAGTATATTTCACTCTGGTACGTACCTCAAGCATACTACTTATGTGTTATTTTAAATAAATAAATTGTGAAATAACAAATATTTATCAAATAGTATTTACTTGCGCACCCCGGGATTTTAATTCGCCACCTTTGGTTTGCTAGTCGAGAGACTTTCCCCTCGACCACGGGGGCCATCAGATATAAATAATGAGGGAGAAGAAGATCTGACACACAGATGTTTTGCTTTAATTTTTTAAATTCTTTAAAATGTCTGCAGTTTAAAACGCATGCAAAAGATAAGGTATTATTTGTTGTACTCATACCTGTTGCAATAAGTAAACCATCGCCAAGCCAATCCCGTAGAAATTTATAGTCCTCCATCTTAGTTAGTTCTTTATTGCTTGAGAGCAATGTCTAGAATCGAGAAAAAAAGAGAAATAGCAGTTATTTAAAATTATTAATTTGCAAAATTCATTTCAGTCAGTAAATATACAATGTTTTGTACAAAACATAAAATGACTATATTCCTTAATATTAATACCTAAGAAGATAAACTGTGTACTTACTTCTATGGTTTCCGGGTCACATAATGAAATGATTACATCACTCCCTAAAATAATCCTGAAAGTGGATCTACCGGATTCGTTGTGCATCTTTACCACAGCCTTGTATAAATCTGAAAATAAATACCCAAGTATTACAAAATATTTTATCTACATGCGAAAAAATTGTTGCACTGTAAAATAGCCTGATTTCCGCTCACAAAGTCACTATTTTGAGAGCTGGTCGGACTACGGTGCCTTCAGTTTGGAAGTATTTTGGGGAAGCTGGGTGAAGTAAAGAGGGATGTAAATAGGGAAAGTTGGAGGTAGAGGAGTATCTTCCTGGCTATTTAGTTCTGGTCATTACAAATGAAACTCAATGCAAGTAATTCTTAGTTAAGATCTCTTACAAGACGATAATACGAGCTGATGAGAGTGTGAACCGCAACTGTTAGCTTGGATATCACGCAAGACCTTCAATATTCAAGAGGCGGGTTTAGGTTCCGCCGTTCCGGGAACCATTTATTGGATAATCAACACCTCTACCATAGGTCAACCCGGGTGGCTTCTACGATTGGCGACTTAGCAGGGATGCCCAGTTTCTAAGGGTGAGGTTTGTCTAGGTCTTGGCGGCGGATGCGTTTAACGATGCCCACTGACTGCACAGTGGGCCGGAACGGGAGAGATTTTAATATATGAATCAATCAAGTTCTGTGAAACCACCCGTCCTAAGTGTTATCAAACGTTTTTATTTTGATTTTAGAACGAAACAATTTTTGTGATTTTTCAATTTTAACCATTCAACTTAAATTTACATTTAATAGCGTAATTTTGGTGGCGGGTTCGGGTGCCGCCGTCCCGGGAACAATTTATTGTATAACCAACACCTCTACCATGCCTCACAAGTGGTTCGCTAAGCTTGGTGATTTAGCAGGGGTGACCGGGTTCATCGGGTGAGATGTGTCCAGGATGAGCGTGCACACCGGCTGAGATTGGGATATTTTTTTTATTTACTGTATATTGACTTAGTTCATATAAAATTTTACATATATAAACAAAAATGTACAGGTTTACATTTCGTTGTTTGTAAAATAATATTTTCTTATATTTTATTTTTATTTATTTTTTGTTTATTGCAGAAACAAACAGTACATAATTACATAGATGACAATAGTTACAAAGTTATAAAAGTTAGTACAATAATTGGTACCAATGAAATGTCGCTGACATATATACATATGAGGTATATTATACATTTTACGGTTAAGTTACATTTTTAAGTTAAGTTAATTAGTGTGCTGGGGAAGGAGAGAGGTGTGTGTGAGTGTTTGTGTGTGTTTACGTGTGCATGTGTGTCTGTGTGTGGTTTTATGTGTCATATGCGGCAAACTAATTAAATTAACACATCTGGAATAATAATTATAAATATTTTTACTAAATACTATTTTCTTCTTGAAGTACTTATCCATTTGGTTATTCATAATTGCATGTATAAAAATGGACACATTATATAGCAGTTTTTTGTATTGGAATCCAATTCTGCTCCTCTCTCATTTGATTAACCTTTGCATTTTTGCATTTTCTTAGCATACTTCTTATTGCTCTATGTATTTTAAAAAACTTCCAGCTTGTTCAGGTTTCCTTCATTGGCCAAATTTAATATCATAAAGCAAATATGGAGCATTTATTGTTTTCAAAATGAGCTCTGTAGTGTTTTTATTAAATTTATTTCTGATCAACACATGCTTGTCCTAGTGAGGTTAAAAATTATAACTTAAAAAAGATACAATGTAAAGAAACGATAAATAAATAAAAATAAAAATACATATTCAAAATTTTCTGTGAATTTTAGTTTTGAATTCAATATAACACGTGTTATGTGATTTCATTTACTTTTTCAAATTTCACATTTAACGCTACGCTTTGCATTTTATTGTCGATTTTCATATACATTATTTTGTTTACTTTCAATTTCAACTTATTGATTTCCAGCCGCTTTGCCATATTTTCTAATAAGTCTTTGCTTATTTTAATTGATCTATAGATTACTACCCAACTTCATACATTTTACCTTACAAGAACTTCTGTTCCTTCATTTTCTTTAAAAAGACCCTCAAATACAGCATCCCAAAACATAACATTACCCCTAAGAGAAATTATTTTCCTCAGGGATTTCTATGTGGGGTTAATGTAAATATATAAAAATAATAATATATTATTTATAACAGAATATAAAGCAAAATATTTCATATTTTGTAAATGGCCAGTTGGATATTCTGAGAATGCATTGTAATAATAAGTGAACCATATTATAAATGGCTAGTGGGAGAATGCATTGTAGTGATATGTGAACCATATTACAAATGGCCAGTTGGATATACAGAGAATGCATTATAATAATATGTGAACTACATTATTAATGGCCAGTTGGATATTCTAAGAAAGTATTGTATAATAAAACGTAAAGCAAATTGTAAAAATAAATGATTATTCACAAGAAGAAACCTGCATAAACGCAACTTAGTATAATATTATGATATATTTATATGGATTAACACTTCAATATTTTGTATGAAAAAGTAACAATTGTGGTATCGTTTTTTATGACCGCACAATGAAGTGAAAGTTAATATTATGAAGCATCGGATTAAAATTTAAATATATTTCTTTTTAGTTTTCTTTTTTTCTTCTGAAACATATAATTAAAATTATAAGAGATAAGAAACCTCATTTTATAATTATTGATAAAATGTTGATAAAAAACGAGATTATCATCTTTATCATACACTTGATATTTTGGACAGGTTTTTATTGAACAGTATCTGTGTTTTTGCTCTTCCATGTTTACATGCTGATTATGAATAGCGACTTATGTAAATATTTAACAGCTCAAGGAGGTGCCAGTTTGTGATTTAGTTAAAACCCAAAAAAGATTGTCATGAGATAAATCATTTATAATAAATAAAAAAATCTTAAAATTACCTTCAGCATCTTTTCCAAGCTGATGTGCGTTTCCTACAAACGGTATGGTTTTAGCACCTGGAAACTTATCAATTAACCTCCAAAACCTTCTGTTTTTCAAATAATTAGTAAACAAATATGTTGTTAAACCAACTACAAGGGTAATAAGCGCATACGCAAACACCCCCATATTTAAATACGGCACTAAATATAATATCTTTTGGCAACTTTAATTTCGGTGAACCAAACGCGTTTAGTGCTACACAATGACTGCGACTGATCTATCTGTATTTGATCAACGAATTAAAAAAATTGCAAAATAAAATTTTTCTTAATTTGACCATTCAGATATAATGATAGTAATAGTGATTATACTGAGTTCAAATTGTTTAGTCCAAAGGTTTGTTCTTATCTTGGGTATTTATTACTTTAGATATTCATACTGATTGTTAATTAATTAAAAAGGTAACTTATTTTCTTTTTTCATAATTTTAATTTATTTTGTACTTTTATAATATTGAACATGATGAAAGGCTTACCTAAACATTGCTGTAAATGGCTCTAGCCGTGTTTAGTGATCAGATCTGAATAGCCAAGTACTGTACAACCTTCCCCTTCTCCTATCCCTTTACCAATCTCTTCAGCTTCATAACATACCTCCATTTGATATGCCACCATCAACCTCAATTATTTGAAACAAACTCTTAGGGAGTTTTTTGATAGAGCGGCTCTCTTAACCCTTGGAACGCAAAGTAAAATACGTACGCCAGCCCAAACTATTTTCGTAATAACTTGTTTTTGTAAATTGTGTCGTTTTACCAAATAGTGTTTAGGTTTAGGTATATTTCTTGTAACTAACTAACTAACTAACCATCACGCCGTTTCCCCGCAGGGGTAGGCAGAGAGGACGGACCACCAAACAACTCGGTCTTGGAACACACTCCCTGCCTCATTCACATTCATACATCGTCTCATAAATACTCTTCTATTGTTCTGACTCTTGACATGGCCCGACTCAAGTATCTGATTCACATGGCACGCCATGTCTTCCTCGGGCGTCCCCAACTTCTGCTACCATTCACATTTGCATCGTATATTCTCCTTACGCTCCTTTCTTCGCTCATTCGCTCTACATGCCCAAACCATCTAAGCGTCCCTTTCTTGATCACACTCATTACGCTTACATTAGCCTTGCACTCTTTGCGGATCTCCACATTCCTTACACGATCATACATGGTTTTACCACACATACGCCTAAGGGACCTCATTTCAACAGCATTCAATCTACTTCCATCCTTTCTTTGCCAGTTCTATGCCTCACTTCCATACATCAAGGTAGGTATCAGCACTCCATTGTGGACTGCTAACTTCGCTTCTTTGGACATTTTTTTGTTAACGCCAACTGCGTTCAGTCCTCCATTAATGGAGTTACCTGCATTTACTCTTCTTTCAATATCTCTGTCAGCCTTCCCATCTCTCGTAAACATACTTCCTAAATACACAAACTCATCCACCTGCTCCAAGTATTCCTCATTCACAGCTATATTGCACACTCAATATTTCTTGTATAAGTTTTTTTTTATATCTTTTTCCTGTGTACTTTTCCCATGATAGCCACTTATGTTTGTAGGATTTTTTTTTCACCCTATGATGTAATAGTAAAAACATAATTTAATAAACGTATAAAAACAAAGTATAAAGTTTTACTTTATTTTAAAGCTGAATAATATTTCTTTAAAATAAAATAATGATATATATAGGAGGCTCTCCTGTAAATAAATAAGATGTAACTTGAAATGATAATTAGAATCATGACATTTTTTTATGTTGTTTTTTTATTAATGATTTTTGAAAAAACTTTCACATTTTGTCACTGGTTACAGCCGAAACCCGTCCAATCCCACACCCCAACTCATACCGTCCAATTCCTCCATTTTTAAGTTGATAGTTGAAAAAATGTCACCTGAGACCAAAATGTCAACTTTTAACCAAAATAATTTGAAGAATCATCGGTTAATACAACGCTGATACGTCTTTTCATAGTGTATACGAACAATACCGCTGTGACACGAATAGTTATAATTCATCTAAATTTTTTTTTAACTTCGATATTTGTTCAAAATTTCAAGTTAATTCGACTCTTAACGAGTGATTATTATAATCATCGAGATGCACATTTAAAAATACAAGGTTTGCAGTTATAATTATTTTGAATGTGGAACGGGGCATTGACTCTTTAAATATCTACTAATTTTAATCAGTCAGTTCCTATTTGAGAATAATAATGGATAATTATTATCCTTAATGATGAAAAATTAAAAGTCATACTTTTTCCTACTTTTAGCTGCATACGCAAAATAGAAGAAAAGGTTTAAAAGCATATTAATTCAATTAATTAATTACACATACTATCCCGTAGAATCGAATATTAAAACTCTACTTGAAATGGCGTTGAATGACAAGATCTTAATATTAAACAGTTCACCTAACCATCTTGTATATCTTCTCTCATTTTTTTAACAAAATATTCTAATCAAATAACACTGTTCAACTACCTCCGCCCAGTTTTTATTTAGGGTATGACATTGAAAATTAAATAAAAAACAAAATTTCTGTTAAGGATTGAAAGAAAATACTATTTTAGAAACAATAACTACTTTGAAATCATCTTAACCTCTAAACCGCTAATAATAAAGTTCTCCTAGAACTTCAGATCCAGACAAGGAAATGTTTCTACTAAGAAATAAATTAGACGCTGTATGGTCGTAGGTTCTGGTAAGTATAGCGGTATCGATTTCCTTCGGCAATAAATACTTCTGTCAGGAGTGTACTTTATTTATCGTTTTGGCACAATAGCAGGGTTTTGGATCAAAATTCTTCAGATAATGGTTTACGCGTACATAGCGCCTGGATAATAATATTATTATATTACTAGCCAATCGAGCGATACAGATTTCCGGGTTTTCAGTTTTTGATTCGGCCAATCGATTTAATTAATATCGTACCTACAAATATTAATATAAAAACATAATATGAACTAAGGGTAACAATTATTTTACAAGCAATAATTATTCGCCTGAAACACTCATCCACATTGAAAAATCTCCTGATAAAAGATACATGACGCCAACGGGAGATTTATCAGGAGATTTTTCAATGTGGATGAGTGTTTCAGGCGAATAATTATTGCTTGTAAAATAATTGTTACCCTTTGTGCTATGCATAAAAATCTTGTCGTAAAACATTAGTTTACCAAAAAAATAATAAATAATATGAACTGCCTACTTCAGTTTAAAGCCAATTAATTCACCTAGATTCCACTCTCATATTAGTAAGTTTTTTTTCTTTTTTTTAATTCTCAATTACATAATTCATAATAATCACCTACCTAAATCTGAGTGGCTATCGCTCGAATGGTTGCGATGCATATTGTATTTTCTTATTATCTTTTGTTTCGACAAAACTATACGAGAATTATTTAGAAATTTACAGGATGTTAGAAAGATGCAATATGGTAGAAGAAGTAGGAGCTGCCCAAGATAGAAATTGCACGATCAAGAGAATCAAATATTTCAACACGGCCATGCCAAGAGTCAGATAAACAGAAATTTATATTATGTGAGATAATATATATTATGAATGTGAATATTGTAAAGAATTTGTGTCAAGGCCCATGTGGAGAAACGGTATGATAATTAGTTTGCAATATGGGTGACATATAGCTCGTAATTATACAATAAATAAGGTCTCTTCAAACTATCGAAAACAGTTCGTATACCAGTGACAAAGATCGTGCGCTGGTGGCACTGGAATTTCGGGATACATAGCCGATCATGGTGCCGTTCCTGGCTGTGGTTGTTTAGTAAGAATAACTTATAGCATTCCAGGAGGTAGGGCTATCTATTAAATGATTCATAATATTACAAGCCGTTACTGCAAGGATACCACTCCTCCTCGACTGGAGACTTTCAGAAATATAATGGAAATATACTAAATACTGGAAATATTCGTAATGCGTTAATCGCGGGTACTCTCCATGCATTTTCATATACAGGTATATAAGAAACTTTTTTGATAATGTTCTAATTTCTCCATAAATTTTTGCTGGTGTATGACCCATACAGCTGAGGCATATTCAATATTGCACCTTATAACGCAATTATATATAAGCTTATACATTGCTTCGTGATTAAAAAATTATTCAAAACATCTTATTCAAAACCTCAGAAACTTAATACTACTTACAGTAGTATGATGATGTCATCTGTAATATATTGTCTGAAAACATAAGTTTTTGCTCAAAGTTTCCTAGGTCCTTGATGGATTATTTTACTGGTGACAATATATCTTTTTTGATTCAATGACCAAATTTGATGGGGTTTTTCTTACTTCTATATGACATAGAGACACGTTTTTTGCATTAAAAAATTATTTATTTACAAAAAAATAAGTTATATTTTAAAACACTTTGTCAAAATTAACCAAAAAAATCCGCGTCAAGTACTATTCATACACAAGGTATATAGTAATACCTACCTACAAACTTCTCATGTGATGAACACCTGACGTTCCTAACTCGTGAATAAATGAAAAAAATAATAATTTAATCTAGATTACAATAATTTAACAACCAAAAAGGCTTTCACAAATACAAAAAGCAAATTATTATTCGGATTATTCCACTGAAAAATTCAAATTACCCCTTCGAGGCGGAAACCACCAAATTAATAATATTTTTAAAGCGAAATACCCTTGAACACTTGTTAACACTACAGCGTGCTATTCTAATTTAATTTTTGAAATTCAGAGAACGCAAATATTTGTGAAAGGGCAATTAAAATAGGCGTAAATAAAAGTTATTATTTTTTAAGACTACCATTCCGCCTTAATTTGATACCCTTTAACAGTGGTGGTAGTGGAAATTTTTCAAATATTGTCAGATTATTTGTAACAAGGGAAAGTTTTTTTTTCTTCAAAAAAAAAGTATTTTAATATATTGTACAGTGATTCTATTTTTTTTCTTTAAAGGCATTATTATTGTTCTTTATTTCATGAAATTATTTAGATCAGTTTTCCCAAACTTACTCTGTCAAGCGCCCTTTATGAATAGTGAATCTTGAATTTCTCCCGAATTTGGAATTTCCACCACTAAAACAAGATTCAAAAATGAGACAATTGTCGATCTACCGCCTAGCATCACAGGTTTTTTTTTTAAATTTTACTCTGTAAAATGTCATGGAGTTCTTAAGATCACCATACTAGACTCATGCCCATGTCAAGGGCGTCGCAGTACAAAATTAATAATCAGGACTCTTTTTTTACTTTTGATATTAAGATTATAAATAAAGTGGGTCCCATCGCCACACAACTAACTGAAAACAACGAGGAAACCATTTCGTTGAATTGAAACAGCTACAACTTACAATTGCTCAAAACTCAATATATTTGTCAAAAAGTTAAGGTTCTGGCAATTATGTAAATGATACAAGGATTTAAAGTCTAACATTATTCGAATAAAATTAGAGAGCATAATTTTTGCTTTGTCTTAAATTTTGTTAGGTAGGTCGTAAAGTTTTTCGGGATTCCGCTCCGCCCGTGAAAGTTTTAACAAATTGTGATCGCTTAGTTAAATTTCTTCCCTTCACTTTTTAAAGTTTTAATTATACGTACGCATCATATTGAATAACACGTAGTATTATTCACTGCCAAAAATTTCAGATGGTCTTGGAGAATATTAATTAAATAAACTTATATTATTTTACAAAAGTTTTTAGAAAGTTTCATTAAAATTATTAAAAAAAAGTATGTATAGATTCCTTTCTCATGAAAAGTCTTTAAAATTAAAGAAAAAATATTTTTATAAAAGTTTTTATGCATATAACAAGATTGATTTTTTTTTATATCTGATTATTTTGCTAACGCAAAGTGATGATTGACACATAAAATTAACGTAAATTATGCAAGTTACCATTGTGATGGTCGTGACTAAGCTTACAATCTTCCCTATTCTATAGATAACATACTCAATACAACCGGATGAATAAATAATTTAATCTTGTGTTCCATAAATAAAATTTTCAAAGCTTCATTTTAAGTTTTTCTGATGAACGTGTCTCTAAAATCTAAAATGTTTGTAGAGAGATCCCTACGGATATAAATAATGTATATTTATGATTGAAAAAGTAGGAAAATACGATTAAAATATTTTATGTAAAACGGTTTAGAAATTTTATAAAACGTTTTTCAACTATAAAATTAAAATATTTTATTTTTATAAGCGATGAATTAGTAACTTTCCGAGAGATTTCTTTAAAACATTTGAGATTTTGGAAATATTTTCATCGGAAATTATTAAAATAAATCCTACAGATAGATCGATTTTCTAGGCCTGTTACGACTAAGTCAACTGTAGGTTTGTCCATTACGCCGGGCCGCGCGCCGACTATTGTTTTCACACGACTTCATGACTTATGTCGTTAAGATTTCATCTTTATTTAAGAGATAGATTTGATAGGGAAAATCCAACCGCAGGTCTGTCCAATACACCCGGGCCGCGCGTCGCTTATTTTTTGCACGGCTGCTTCACAGACGTCGTTATAATTCTTGTGTTAATTTAAGGCATTGTTTAATCTCAATAATATTTTTCATAGATCATACCCGACTGGTTACGCGTGACCCTAATGTAATGGCAATGCCGGTGCCATAGGACTGGTACCTCCCTGTCACACCACACCAAATCACAATAAGGATAAAAATGCCGTGTTTCAAAATTGGTGATAAAACAAAAGTATCCGAGAAAAGATATACGAGAACTTGAAGTCGAAAATGATTGCAAAAGATTTTACAGGATCTTTTTCCTTTGAGCAATCTGCGCCCGTGTGGAACACAAACTATACCTAATATTTCATCGCTCTGCCGCTTACGGGCGGACATACTGCAGTTCCTGGATAAACGCTGTAGACCAAAAAACAACCAAAAATACATTGCATTGTAGTATTCTGAAGTGACGTTGGGGAAAATGAACAAAAATTTACGAATATTTGGTGATCTGGTGAGGAGGCACGGAATGAAAGATGTTGTGAAGGTCAGAGTGTTTATTTTGTGAGTCAGGGCCGTGATGAGAGTGGGCGTAGGACTGATGTTGTATTCTCCGGATGCTGGCTGTGATGGCAGGTCAAGCGCGGGTCTGTGAGTCGACGCCGGGCGCTGGTGACCGGACTCGTTGACTGTCAGGCACTGGCGATCTTGGCAATCAGTACTCCAGTGCTGACGAGAATGCCGAAGGTGCGGTGGGCCTTGTTAGGCGGTTGAGTGGGAGTTGAGCAGACCAGTGAGGATGCTGCGTGTCCTCGTGGTGGTCATGGTGAGTGGATGAAGCGCTGGTCAGAGACGCTGGAACCAGGGCGCTGTAATCCATGTAGCGTTGGCCAGGAACGGCGATCTGGGCCAAAGCGCTATGATGATGTCCCGATGGAGTCCATGATGAGAGCCGGGAAGAATGTCCTTCGCGCAAGTGAGGTGCGCGGATTATCACTCGTTGAGCACCTTGTTAACTGATGGCAGATTGATGACTGACTGACTTCTTCATTCTGTCGATTTTAAAAGGTGAAGAAGCTTCTGGAACAATTTGGTTGCTATGTAGAATTTTCCAAACAAATAAATAAAAAAACATCCAAGAAGTTTGTTTGGAACAATCGAGACTTCTAGAATTTCGTTCGAATGAAGTAGTTGCGTACCACTACAAATATTTCGAGGAATTTTTATACCATTATATATAATATATATAATTTTTATATGAATTGAGAATATGGGAGTAATGATTTTTGTTGTTATGTTAAATGCCAAAATCATTATACATTATGACAGTTGTTGTAAATAAATGTACACATTAAACTCTGCTTTGAATAGGTTTAAGTGTATTTAGGCATTGTAGCCATTTATTAGGTAATACTAACCGCTTCCTCATTCAAATTATTACAATAACCGTTTTCCCACGGTACAAAAGGGTCATTAGGTAAAAATGTTTCATCATGTCATCATAAAAGACGACGTATGACGTACGTGCGCATTTATATCCGTATATTTAATATTTTTGCTGAGTTAATAAGCATGTTCGTTTTAAAGATCAATTAATGTTTTTCCTATATTATAATGTAATGAATAGCGCTTTGACCTTCGACGTATGGTGCTAGAACTACGAGCGTTGGAGAGTTGGAGAAGTCAAAGACTCTCCCCAAACCATCCTTTCCCCGAACCAGCCTCTCCCGATCTGGCACACCACGCAGCTGGCGGGCAGCCACATCATGAACACACCTGACCCGGTAAATCCAGACACCCGTGCTAAATTACCAAACTTGGCGAGCCACTTGGGGTGACCTATGGCAGAGGTGTTGGCAATCCAGTAGATGGTTTCTGGTTCGGCGGTACCCAATCCGGCATCTTAAATCGAAAGAATGGAATGAATGGTAGAGAATGAATTAATGGAAGAGAATGGAACATAGAAAACAAACAAAAAAAGCTCGTGAATCTAAATGAGCACGAAAAAAACCCCTGGTTTATGTTGGTTCCAAAGACTTTGATGGTCTGTCTGTGTGGAAAGAACGTAAAATCATTGGACACTAAAAATCATGATCATATTGTGACTTTGTGAAAGCAACAAAGTAACAAACCAAAGAAATTGTTAACTAGCTGCTAGAAAGCAGGTTGAAAAGAATGGGATGGTCTAAAGACCACATAAGTGGATAAGAATTGTTAATGGCAGGTGGAGATCATTTTGTGTGGAGGTCGTCAAATCCCTTAGATTTTTAGAAAATCTAAATAGAGTTAACGGAATTGTGTCTACACTTAAACTACTAAAGCAGTATGCTTCAGTGACGAAATACTTAATCTGTAGTTCTATGGGAATTAAAATCATTGACAGCAGTTTTAAATTACATTCCGATGAAATAAATCCAAGGAAAACTGAACACAGAGGTGAATTTCTCAGTATTTTCGTCAGAATACTTAGAGCGAAAGCCTTAATAATAAAGCGCTGTTATTTTAATTAAAGCAAACCCCGTGTGACGTGTGACACTGATTTGTTAAATTTAATAACTTGCTGCTCGGCGGCTTTTGTGGTTAACTGAAGGCTTTAGACTTTGAGCCAGAAGATAGGTAGATAATAGGTTCTCTCGTATTTTTGTCAATTTTTTATTCGACTGTGATGCGATGTGAATTAAAAAGTTAGACGGACATGGCAGAAATATTTTTACCGCTTCGCAAAGCGTTGAAATCTTGTTATTAAAACATTTTACTAACAGAAAATGTGCGTTATTGGTACTATATACTTATTTTTTCATAATCATGTTAATACATCAAATTCATCTTATTTTTTAATTACTATCCTGATTCTGAACTATTCAACATATCGTTAAAGATGACCAAAAGATTAGTTGTATTTCTAGAGTCGTAGTACTAGATTCTAGAGTCAGTGGTGGATACCCTTAGTATCGCCCTGGTAAAAAGCCACCATTTAGTCGCTTGAAATATCGATGGCCTCCGTGTCGAGGGGTAAGGTTCTTGATCACAGATCCATAGGTCACGGGTTCAAATCCCATCGTAAGCAGGTAAACTTTATTCGATTCATTTGTGTCGTTTCACAATTATTAAGACACAAAAAATAATATATTATATAGAATATTTACAGTAAAAATCCAATGTGAACGTTAAGATTCTCAATATCACCGGGTAAGAGACCACTATTCATAATTTGAAATTGGTTTTAATCACTTTACTTTTCCCCAAATACATCTAGCAATAATATTATTTTTTAATGTTTCCTTATTGTAACTTCTAAGGAATTGTGGGAGACTTCAATGATTTAATAAAATGGTTCGCAATATTACAAGGTTGTTTATTTAGGATAAGAATTACAAAGTACTATTGTAGGAATAGCATCCTTTTTTATTAAGTTATTCAGGCGAGAGTGGCTCCTGAGTCGTTGTCAACCTACAGTCGGCTAGGTTCGGGTTCAAAAAGTAACATTGCAAACTATCGCCCAATCTCAATACTCACAGTATTTAGTAAACTCTTTGAGCGTATTGTGTACGATCAAATTTATATAACTATTGTCCGCAGCATACAAAATCAACAACATGGTTTTTTACAAAAAAGGTCAGTAATAACAAACTTAGTCAACTTTTCTGAATACTTAACAAGCAATATGGATAATGGACACCAAGTAGATGTTATCTACACAGATTACTCGAAAGCTTTCGATAAAGTTAACCACTCTATCCTCATTAAAAAATTACACCAATTAGGAATCCATGGCGACTTACTTAGGTGGCTAACTTCATATCTGCAGAAAAGACTACAGTGCGTATCAGTTGAGGGAACTAAGTCTAGTTTCCTAACTGTGCCCTCTGGCGTACCGCAGGGTTCCCATCTGGGACCATTACTGTTTAATGTATATATATTTGATATTTATAAATGTTTTTTACATGCTAACTACCTTGCATATGCAGATGACAAAAAAATATACTTAGTAATCAAATCTATCAATGACTGCATAAAACTTCAAGAAAACCTAAATCGTCTTTTTGAATACTGTAAATTAAACAAATTAATCATAAACATTTCTAAGTGCAACAAATTATCTTTTACGCGCAACAAAAATAAAATTTATTTTAATTATAACTTTCATGATACACATATCAATGAAATAGAATCAATCCGTGACCTTGGGGTAGTACTGGATGTAAAACTAAATTTTATCAAACACATTAACGAAGTAATCAACAAAGCCAATAAAATGTTGGGATTTATAATTCGTATATCTAAACCTTTTCGCAATATTAAAACCATGTATTCCCTTTACACCACGTATATCCGCCCCCACTTAGAATACTGCACACTAATTTGGGCACCGTTCTACCAATGCCATATTGACAGAATCGAAAGTGTGCAAAAAAAATTTTTTAAACACATAAATTATAAATTTAAATTACTCTTTGCAAATAACACCGAATCCTTAAAATTTCACAACTTTACTCCACTTCAAACACGTAGATTAATATCTGATCAAATATTTTTATACAAAATTCTGAATAACGGCCTGGACTCTCCTGAACTCGTAAATTATTTAAGAATTCACATACCTACAAGGCCAACCAGACAAAACCATTTTTTTCATTTGCCCGCGTGCAGAACCAACCTTAGAAAAAAATCTCCAATCCCCCGTATATGCGCGCAATATAACACGCAATTTAATAATATCGATATTCTTAATAATACTCTTGTGAAATACCGAAACGAAGTCAAGCGCACGACCACAAATATTAATTAAATTAATGCACAGTTATAGAAAAGGTACAACATGAGCGTCTCCTGTCCCCATCCCATCTTCCTCTGCCTCTTGCCCTTTCCTATTCCTTCTTCCTTCTAATATATTTAAATGATTTTTATTTTTTTTGTTAATTTCATTTTCAGTTAATGGTTATAACCAATAACAATCTTGTATTATATCACATTAACCAACATTAGCATAAGAAACTATTTTGGCTTACCTCATATGTAACCTCTTGTATAACTAATCCTGTAAAAAATGCTGTTTTTTTCTTACAATAAATAAATAAATAAATAAATAAAAACTCGTCGGAACCATTCGGATTCTGCGCTTGCTCACACTAGCGCTACCTGTTGTAAATGGATGAGAACCAGTGTGTATAAAAGAGTTTTTACCTTTTTTGGTGATCAGACATCAATATTAGCACTGTAGTGGTGATGAAAAAACAATTTACGATTTGTACTCGCTATCACCACTTCAATAAGAGCAATATCACTTTGTGGCATAATTTTATTAGAATATAATTACAAACTTTGTTCACAGAACATGTTTAAACCACTTGACACAAAGAGGGAAAAATAATTTACTTTGATATACTTATATCTTGATGAAGAAAGTATTCTTTTGAAAATTATTGATAATGTTTATATATTTGTGGAAGTAGTTTATTTATTATCTTAGAGATTATTGATTAAATACGTAGTGGAGCTATGATTATAAATATTAATGTTTTGCGCGACCTTAGATATAAAATTTAATTAATTGAAAAATGTTTTTTAAAGTTCTTTCTAAAATCTATGTTTAGCATGAATTAATTTAAAAAAATATCATGTTATATTGTAAATATCAAAAAAATTAGTATCTACCGACTAGGAAGAGGAAGAAAAAATGAAATATAAAAAGTTGGATCTATCCCTTTTTTTAATTTAGTCATCAAACATGGAAAGTGAATGGCCATAAAACATTTTTAAGTAAAAGCGCATAATATTTCATTTATGTGATAAAACATAGTCTTTTTCAATCGTGAGTCGGTAGTAACGGAAACATCATTAGATTTTTGTTTTTTATTTGGAAGTATGTTATCTATTATTTGCAAAAAATTCAAAACAAATAGGTGCAATAAGTTTTGTATGCTTAATTTATATATACGAGTATGTACATATATTTATTAAACTGAATAATTTGCATACTAATTTACCTGAATATCTTTTTCGTAACTTCGCTCAAGAAAATAATGTTAACATTATTTTACCAACAGACACAACAAAACAATTTACAAAATCCATTTCACACCTAAATTGATTTTAATTACACGAGAGCCAACTCTACATTATTTTAACTTATTCGATACTATTTCGCTTGAAATTATCCGAACAAATTAAGCGGAAAAGAGAATTAATACTTTGAAAATGTTACAAATTCACTGGGCTGTAATAATTCATGGAATTAATTTGTGTTTTGGAAGTAATAACGGGTTTCCTATGAAATCAGAACAGTCTGAGAACTCGGACACAAATGGTATTGTACCTAGAGCTAAGACGATAGTACCTGTTTTAAGTCTGCGATGAAAAGTTAGAAATTTTAATATCTTCAACATGAAACAAAAGTATTTTCGCTGAAAGAAAAATATTAACGCACATAATACCCAACTCACTGATACGCAGATTATACATTACACACACACACACACACACACTTACGTAACTCTCATATTATACAAATAAAAACCTTAATATTCTTTCTTTGTCGGAATCGTAAAAACACGAATCACGAATACTTAATGTCGTGTTTTATGTTGAAATGAACAGCACAAAATGATGATTATCATTCGGTAATACACAAATAATTTGAAACTTTACCAAAAACGTATATATATATCTAGCTATGGTATTGTCATAAATCTTTGTTTATTTTTAGGTAGGTAACATTAATGTTAAAAAAGAAACAGGAATCCCATTTTTCGTGCTGGTAATTCGATTTGATGGGTTGAAAGGGCTTCTAAGGTTTTGTTTCACTCACAGGTGAACATTAAGTATCACAATATTATTGGATCACTAAAACTGGCGGGTCCAAAAGGTGACAGCGCCAAACTTCAAAAGGATTCCGTAAACACAAAAAAGATGTCGATGTATCCCTTGTAACAACCAACTGATAATTTTTACGGAAGAGTGAAAATCTTTAATTGTGTGACCACTGCAATTATGATTTAAGGTAAAGGTTTTGATCAACGATGCGACGTTACAATACATCTAGACTCTCGCTATTGTCTCGTTGTTCACGTATGGCAAAGATAGTTATTATGTATGTTCAGAGAATATGTGTGTACGACCCGAATAAATGATAGCGGGCGGTGTTTTCGTATTTGAATATTACATCTACATCTCTAGATGAGTGTGACTGAGTTAACAAGATACCCTTACTCGCTTACTATTTGAGACGACCTATACTACCTAGGTTGTTCATCTTATGCTTACATGTTGCAAGGTTCGCTATCTCACTTTCTTTGATTGCATGTGAGAATTTCAATTTGGGTGGCGGTTTTGGGCCCCGGGAACCATTTATTGGATAACCAACACCTCTGTCATAGGACATCCCGAGTATTTCGTTACGTTTGGTGATATAGCAGAGCTGCTTGGGTTCATCGGGTGGGGCGTAATCGGGATGCGCCTGCCCACCAGCTGCGTGGCATGCCAGATCGGGAAAGGATGGTTTGTGAAGACCCTTTGACCTCTCCAACTGGTCTCTCAGGTGGGAGTATATTCATACGTCCGTCACTCCTGGACACACTGATTCCAATATTCTCCTACCCAACCCTCATACCTTTAAACTTCCCAGCTTTCTATCTTTATTTTCCTTAAAAAAACATCCCAAAAGATGATATAGGCCTTAACGTAAATTATTTTTCCCGGGCCTCCTGTGTGTGGTAATATTTAAAAAAGTGGCAGTTAAAAAATCATGATAAATGACATCTTATTTCAAGGCTTTTACTAGTATTTTCAGAGTAATGAAAATATTTTTTCATCACCCACGAGGGGGTTTTGACACTTTTTTAATACAATTTACTTAGAGGCAGCACCTGATTGACGCGACAAGTGGCACTATAGTATTAAAACTACGAAATCAAAAGTCATAGAATTGTTTTGCTTTTGGCTTGCCACTTTGAAATTTGTACATCACGTCTTTATATAGTTGTAACGTCATTGGTTTCGATTATTTTTTCTGTTTTTTTATTATTTTATTTCTTGCTAGGGCAATCTCGATGAGTTAAAAAACTCATTTTAGGACGGGAGGAAATTACAATACATTGGTCGGAAAATAATACAAAAGAAGAATACATACAGAAGTCAGTACATACAATTTTACATTGGCATCAAAATAACAAAAATACAACACTGCATAATTATTTTTCAAGGACAGGTTAAGTAGAACAGAAAAAATAAGACTAAACAAATAAAGGAACAATCAAAGATATACAAATATGGATTTACTGATTTTTAATTTTTTTTAAATATTTCATTAAACCATCATTGTAAGTTTTTTTTTATTTTTCTCAATTGTTTTGTACATTTATGGAAGCGAATTGTGTGTAGGCAATGTAGTTTAAAGATTTTATTCCATATTTTGTAATGTATGTTTGAAGAATATGGAATTTATTGTTATTTCAAGTATTGTGGTTGTGGATGTCTTGATTGTAAAGTGGCTGGACGTCAGTGTGAGTTGATTGTTGGATAATTTGTAGGATGGTTCTGGTAATTTGATGCTAAGAAAGGATTGTGATTGGAAGGATACCAGAAACTAAATATATGTCCCTGACGTGAGTGTCCCGTGGAAGTCCAAGAACAGCAGTAGGTCAGCAATCAATTTCTTTGAAGCAAAACCCCAGACACAGCAAAGATTGGAAATGTATGAATGTATCATAGCATAATATACTGAAGTTAGTAAAAGAATGGGTAGTAATCCTTGAAGTCTATATAGTACGCCAGTTATGGGGGTGATTTTCTCCTTTACATGATTTACGTGGTGGTCCCAAATATTTTGTGCTCGTTTTCTTTACGAAGCAGTTGTTGCCAATGTTCATATTGAGGCTGGAATTTTTCTTGTTGCCGAAAAGTATATAATGCATTTTTTTAAATTAAGGGTAAATTTATTTATTTTCAAGCAGGTTGTGAGATCAGTGAGGGAAAGATCAGCATTAATTTCCAATTTAAGCTCCGCTAGGTTTGTTTTGTTATAAAAAAATACCGTATCGTCCGCATAAAGTTGTAGAGTTTCTTTAATGCCCCACTTTGTTATGTCATTACCATATATTAGAAATAACAACGGTCCCAGAATTGACCCCTGTTGCACTTCACATGTTATTTTACCCAATTCACTCGTTTCTGCACCCAATTCTACTGCCGAAAAGCGATTTCATAGGTATGATCGGAAAAGTTCTAGAGGAGTTCCAACAATACCCAAATGCTTCAGTTTTTCGATCAATACGTTATGATCCACCGTGTCAAACGCCTTCTTTAGATCAACAAATATTGTTGCTGTAAAATCTCCATAGTCAATATGTTTCTTTAGGTTAGATATAAAATCGAAAGCTAAGCATTTATTGTTAGACCGTCGTCTGAAACCGTATTGTTTTGAGGTGAGATTTTTTTTGTGTTCGAGATATTTCAATAGTCTTTCTTTAATGACACACTCAAAAAATTTAGAGTTGTTCTACTAGTATAGAAAATTTTAAGAGTAATAAAATTATTACAGTCTCGTTTGAGGTGTTTATCACAAAAATGCAAATTTGTTGCTTATTTTAGGAAAAATATCTTTCTCTATAAAATTCGTCAAAATAATAATAAAAGATTCAATTGTGTCAATTTTTTTATTGAATAAATCATTTTGGATACTTTACCCTCTGTCTTATTTGGATCTGTATTCCGCTTTTGGATTTAAGAATAATTTCGGGGGCCAGCCTCAACATCACTCCAGAACTATACAGTTCGTACGATCTGAGAATCTTCGAAAGTATACTTTTCACTTCAAGAATGGCAAACTTTTGACCTAAAACCAATAATTATTAATATTTTCATTGTACGTTTATGCTGACGAAGAAACAATAAGTTTTGAAATATTTTGATCGTTCAGATTAAATATTGGTGTACATGTATAATGTTGTTTATTTTTATTATTAAAATGATGCCACAAAGTTAATTTGCGATTATTGAAGAAATTAAAAACATAATCATCGAACCTTGAAAATTCCAAGAGAAATGAGTAAAAAACATGTTTACAGAAGCATTATAGATTTCATTCAGCCTCCGTGGTTGAGGGGTAAGGCTCTCAACAAGCAATATGGTGGTCGTGAGTTCAGGCATGCGCTTGTAAATTTTATCTGATTAATTTTAATTATATATAAATATATTTATATTCAAAGTGGAAGATACTCTCAGTATCACCCTAGAGTAAGACCGCCATTCAAAATTGAAACGTTCTTTTTAATAGCTTTGCTTAATTTTTGATTTTGTTGAAGCTTAAAACGATTTTTTTCGAAAATTAGATTTTCAGGAAATCCGTGCGGCGCACGAACCGAAATTTCCTAAAAATCTCCAAACAACCTAAACGAATTTTCAAAAAAAATCGATTTCAGCTACAAAAATATCAATAATGCTATTTTTGTAATAATAGCACTTTACTACACACAAAAGCCGCAAGCCACCACTGGTTGGGACTCTTATGCGGTATACACATAAAAAATCTTTTTTTGTTATTTGTTTTTTAGTGTTATGCCGTGTTGCGCTCCTCTTTAGCCAACGTTTCGGAAAGCATTGCAGTGTCCATCATCAGGGCAGATGTGTTATTTGAGGTTGTGGTGAAATGTGAGCTTATGTATGAGGATGTGATACCGTGTTGCCAGCTCCAACCGTCTGAGCTGACATTAACGTATAATTTATTTTTTTATAGTGGTTTTCTTCGTTTAGCTCTGGTGTATCCAAAGATATTAGAAGAACGAGATGTGCTATGAGCAGTTCATACTGTGTGGAATTGTTTTGCCCAGTGTCGCCGGTTTTGTTCACCAATACTACTGCACACCTTCGCTTACGCTAAGGTATCAGCACTAATACATAGAACAGATTTCTGTGCGTACACGTCCCGATAGTATTCAAAGTACCCTAATTAGGTAGTACTCCGCCTACGGTCCGGCGGCCAACATAGCATATCTCGTTCTTCTAATATCTTTGGGTGTATCCGTCAATTACCGGATACCAAGAACTATTGAGCTAAGCTCCATCGTCTCTATTAATATTTACGGGATTTTTATGAATTTCAGGACTTCAGGAACAAATCTAAAGTAATGTCCGGTGTCAATCGAATGCTCGGCAATCGAATCGTGGATTAAGAATTCAACAGATCTGATCAGTAAGCTTAAGAAAAAAACTTATAGAGCACGGCTGATTACGGAGGCCATTGAAATTCATAAAAATCCCATAATATATGTTGACTAAATTGTTACTAACTTAAACAGTGCCTTTGAAAGGCACCAAATACAGCGTAATCTCAATGGCTATGCTTATGGGACACAGTTAAATCCGTGTTATCTGTACAAGGTGGGGCAAAAGTAATGTGATCATGTGAAGGGCCATCATTCTCTCAAATGGTTTCAAATGTCATTGAGTTTTAACATTTATGTTGTAGACAAATAGAAAATTAAATAACAACAAGCAATTAAACGATACACATCTGAAGAATGTGGAATAATTATTACTGTTAATTTGAACATTTTCTTGTCTGCTGTATTAACGCAGCGTGAATTTGGACGTAGTTTTCCTCGTCATCCTGCACCATGTGCGCGCAAAATTAAACGTTTGGCTGAACGTTTTGTGAACCCACAAACAAACTTTCCGTCAAACAGCCAATTTTTTCATTTCTAACAAAATGGCAGCCAAATTCCAATTTTAAATAACTTTTGACCCACCTGCGTTAAAACAACAGACTGAAAAATTGGTCAAATAAGCAGTAACAATAATTCCGCGTTCTTCAGATGTGTATCGTCTATCTATCGCCTCATTTCTTGTTGTTACTTATTCTCTCTCTGTCTACAACATTGAGAAGTCAAAGCTATTGACCCTATTTGCAAAAGTTATGGTGCTTTCACTTTATGACATTACTTTTGCCTCACCTTGTACTTTCGTGTTAAATATTCGAACAATCGTCAACAGAATGAAGAGATCGACCGCGAAATGCGTTCGTTGATTGGAATTCTCCGTCCTTTGTACCGCTTTGTGATAAGGGCAAGAGAAGAGTCAAAACTAGGTCAATTGTTATTGGAATAGGGTATCGGTTCACGTTTCCGTATACTACACCACGTTTCACGTTGATTATAGTAAAACTATACAGTGTACACGGCGTTCAATTGTGACAGGTATCTATCTATGACTGAATTGTATGTGAAATGGTTACAACAAACTTTATGAGGGTGAAAAATATTCATGTTAACAAACTGACGTTCAGGTGTCTTTGGCAAAAACAACTGATACTGCTGGTAGACAAAACAAGTCTCAGGAGAAGAAACGATTAAAACCGTGTAAAATGAGAAATAAAATATTTTACTGTGTGTTTGTAGATGCACGAATATGCATACTAGACTGACATTGTAATAGGATAAAAAAGACGTCTCGTATCATTCATTTTATCTCAAAAATTCTATAAAAATTTATATAGAAATACATTTATGTCTTAATACTAAATATTATTTTCATTAAATTTCAGTAACTTGATTGGACATTTGTACGTCTTGTGAAAATCTTTTTTTTCAAGATTTGCCTGCATAATATATGCTATGCATAATATTGGATTAAATGATAATTTCCAAGCACAGGAGAGGCAAACCGGCAAACATTGTGCGATTGCTTTTTCATAACTATTTTCGCCAAAGCTTCCACCTAGAGCAAACTTGTGTGAACGTTTAATAATTTATTGTTAAAATTTAATTAATTCATTATATTTACTAAAAAATACACGTTTTTTTATCAATTTTTAGGACTAAAAGAATTTTTAGGAGAATATGGATGATACAAGGCGTCCTTTTTTGCCATTACATCCAAACAATGTCACTCCGGCCTAATGCACACTTGTAAAATCTTTTTCACAGCTTTCAGTTTACCTCCGCGTAGGCATTTATAGGACAAGTCATAATTTTACAAAATTATAACAAATACATGTAACAAACACAGATTTGTTCGCAAACCAACTTTGCCCCAACTATCCGTGGTGATTGCGATCGATCTAAAACTAAATTTACTGTTGACAGGTTGTGAATAATAATTTTCGTTGGTAAATCTTATATAATTTGTATTATTGGTTTATTTTAATACCGATACAATTCCTCGGTCCAGCGCTGAAGCCGACATTTAGGAACGGATGTTTGGAGAACAGATTTTCAGGGAGGTATCTTTCAGGCATAAACTTTTCAGGATCCTTGAAATACTTGGGATTTCTTCCCAATAACATCATCATTACGATGGCGTTTGTAGTTGCAGGAATAATTTTGCCATCTGCAAATAAAAATTGTACATTTACCAATGTGTATGTTAGATAACAAAAATTTTACAAAATTGGAGAGATTTTTTCAATTTCACATAAGTACCTAAATAACAATTTTTTCCAAATTTGATTGTGAACGACAATAATTTAAGCGCTTAATGTAATAAAATAACCGGTTTTGCTTATACTAATATTTATTTAATAATTTATCAAAGTTGGTTATTATTTTTATCAAACTGCTTCATGAAGCTATGCAGCGAGCAAATGGTTGTTGACTGCATAGTCAACCGCACAGCATCATAATACATTTGTTAAATTTATGTCATATTTTATGAATACCTGTGATAATCATTGTGTGGTTTTGTATTCAATTAAATTAAATGCTACTTTGTTCGCTTTTGGAAACAGCTCATATATTGTATCATATAAACTTTCTATGATATAATATATGAGTCTCCTTTACAGCAATGGTGAGAAATATGAACAGAACGGCGCGGAAAAAGAAAACACCACGCTTTATATTCAAATATAATTAAAATGTACACCTCTATGAAACTGAAACCAAAGGTTCCGACTGGAAATATTTGAAAAAAAATTATTAAACTTGTTGATTTATTTAATTATTATTTTTGCATAAAACTACAAAAAATGAGATAACAGTGTTTATAATACATTTGTGAAATAAAATGCTGTCAGTAGTTTTTATTTAAAAAAAATTTACTTTAAAAAATTCTATGTTTATTTTTGATAGTAAAATTTACGTATTTCATCTCATTTTAAAAACAGTTTTTAGTATTCGATTACGTTCAGAAAATATTAAAATTAATTTGGAAATTAAAGCAAAGCGGGAATACACGGAAATTCTTACAGAATAAGCCAGAGACCTAAGTGGTGATATTATTTTATTTAATTTGAAAACTTATTTTATTTGAATTATTTTTTATGCTAGTATGCTATATAAATAAAAGGCCGCTGCGTGTATATATAGCTGAGCTGTGATATTTTTTTTCAAAGTTATCTGGTCGAATAAGACGCGGAATGAGTACATTAACATACGTCATATAATCTATTAACAAATAGCAGTTTTATTATGAGTCAATAAAAAGACGACACAAAGTGGTTTTGTAATAATTTAAGCTTAACGTAGTGTATATCCACAAAGTTAGGCCGAGGGTATTTGATTATTCAAAGTTACTCAAATGAAAACATAATAATGTTCGGCTTAGCTGGCTTCAAATTCCCGGGCTTGTAAAATTTTAAATCGTAATCAAAAGACATTGCTGACATCCCTTTTAAAATCGTTGAAATAAATTAACGTTAACGGATTAATTACTAAACACTCATATTTAACAATCGTTGAAATATAATAACGTTAACGAATTAATTACTTAACACTTATATTTAAAAATCGTTGAAATATAATAACGTGAAACGGATTAGTTATTAAAAACTCATATTTTAAATTCGTTGAAATATAATAATGTGAAACGGATTAATTATTAAACATCCATATTTTAAAATCGTTGAAATATAATAACGTGTAACGGATTAATTATTTAACATCCATATTTTTCCGACACGTTCCTCCTCGTTAATAAAAACATTGTTCTTTGAGATTCTTGTAAAGACAATATTACCTTTAATTTTTCGAAACTTAAAATTATGTAATTTTTCGGATCTGTGGGATTCAAAATATTTTTTCTATTTATATCAATCCTTCATTATTAGTAAAAATATATATTCTATGGACACCAATCCTAGTTTAGTAGTTGAAACATATATTTTATGGATTCCAATCCTTCTTTAGAAGTAAAAATATTATCGAATATCATCGATCACGTTTTTTACTTATATCGAATCACATCTAGATGAATTTAAATATTTCTCGATAAACCATGAGTGGTTTAGCTAGTAATTTTTTGGACGGCCTCCGTGGTCGAGGGGTAAAGCTCGCGGCGTGGGCTAATAATTTTTTAATTAATTTGTTTTATTTCACAATTTATTAATTTAAAATAATATAGTGCACTTTCGGCAGTTCCAGAGTAGATGATACTCTCAGTATCGCTCTGGTGTAAGACCACCATATGGAATTGAAAAGTTTTTTTTAAATGGCTTTAGCTATGTTTGGCGACCAGATAAAAATATTCCGGTACCCTCCCACCTTCGTCTTTCCCATCTCCTTCCTGTCCGCAATACCTCCAGCCTCACAATATACCCCAATTGGGGATGCCATAGTTTCACTGGCTTGTTTTGTGATGGAGGACTTGAAGTGTCAGCCGAGGAATTGAATACACTACGCCTGAGTGCGACCCAAACGCGATGCCAACTCAGCCACTGA
The DNA here is from genome assembly GCF_061612785.1 of Hesperophylax consimilis. Classification (NCBI taxonomy): domain Eukaryota; kingdom Metazoa; phylum Arthropoda; class Insecta; order Trichoptera; family Limnephilidae; genus Hesperophylax; species Hesperophylax consimilis. The sequence continues at coordinate 9,348,471 of NC_142845.1, forward strand.
CCAATTAGTCCGATTTTGCGTCAATTCGGTTAGTGCATGAGTCAAAGAAGCGGTTTCTATTATTTGAGTGTGAGATATTAAAATATTCCTTTTGCGACTTTGTTTATAATACCAAAAGCTTATTGAATTATGAAATAGAGATTTTTTCTTGTGAAAGCATGTCTTTTGACTAATGACATTTAATGGTAACGTTTTATACTAATTTGTGTTTGACCTGGTAGTGTAAGATCATTTTTCAATCTTCTTCCAAACATCGGTACCGATGGATACAATCTTAATGTTTCTTTAATCACCAGATCCAAATACTTCATGCTCTGGATATCATTATAGGAAACAAGTTTATGGGGATCGTTCCCCATAACAGCAATTTGCTCTTCAAATGCGGCAGCCTGTACCTCTGGGTTGTTAGACAGGGAGTACAAAGCGAAACTGATGCAAGCAGAAGTGGTATCGTGACCCTACAAACAAACCCATAATTAGTATAATTATTATTTGCAAAAATACGCCTTTCTCAAGTAAATAAATAAATAATCAAATATTTAAATATTGAAGACAATATTAGTGATTTCTAAACGAAAATCTGAAACAGAAAAATCAGAAAAGGAATAGGGTCCCATTAGCTCAGTTGGTAGAGCACTGTCACGGAAAGACAAGGGTCCTGGGTTCGAGTCCCAGATGTGACCGTTTCCTTTTCTGATTTTTCTGTTTCAGATTTTCGTTTAAAAATCACTAATATTGTCTTCAATATTTAAATATTACAATTTGAGGTTTTACTCAATAAAGTTATTCCGAAAAATTAAGTAAATAAATAATCACCACCAGTAACATAGTTATTAAGTCAATTGCAATAATCACCACCAGTAACATAGTTATTAAGTCAATTGCAATAATCACCACAAGTAACATAGTTATTAAGTCGATTGCAATAATCACCACCAGTAACATAGTTATTAAGTCGATTGCAATAATCACCACCAGTAACATAGTTAGTCAGTCAATTGCAATTGTTTATAATTTAAAATAGAGCCCGATATATATTTAACAATACGTGGAATAAAATCTACCAGAAACATCTGGTGTTCCCTTTAAATCGATTTTGTGATTACCTTTACACCGTTTGCAGCTTGTTTGGTGGAAACTGTGTGAAATATCATGTCGTGTTTAACAGGGTACTTGCAGAACCTTTGAATAGTTAGGAATCAGAGTAAAGTGGGATTTCGGTGTATTCTACGTACAAAGATATGTTAATATTTTCTAACTACCTTTCCTAGTTATAAATATTTCACAAATTCTCAAACGCAGCTGCCACCAAATAAAAATTCAGCTCGCGAACGCGTGATATTCTCAAATATCTTGTATAAGTCAAAAAAATAACAGCCTTCTATATTTTCATTTATAAAACTTCTCTCAGGAGACCAGACCTTTCGTATTCCGTCAGTGTCTAACTTATATCTGAAAATGTTGTGTGGACGGTTATTTAAGAGGAAGGAATGATCATGGGCCTCAGCAAGACTCTATAAAAGTGATATTTTAAATGGAAAAAAATCTCAAATTGATTCATCTAACACTAAACTTTAGATTAAATACTATAAAAACTGTCGTTTGTGCTCAGAAATGAGAATCTTCTGAGCAGACATATACGAAAGGTATAATAAGGAGGCAACCGAAACAAAAAAAAATTAAGATTTATGAATTTTATATATTTTAAATAATTTTGTTTTTAAAGTCCGTTTAAATTCAGCCAAATTCTGGAGATTAGTGAGAGCCGAGGGAAGTTTATTCCAAATGAATATATTGTTTTGACAGAGAAAATGAATATTTACAGAAGATTACCCAATTTTGGAGTATTATCAATATTTTTTCCTGGAGCCGTTTTCAAAAAGGTTAATTTCAAATATTGCTACAAAATTAAATAGTACAGCAAAACTAGTGGCATCTTATTCAGTTGTCACGGAAGCTCAGCGTTAAGAAGTCAGTAATCACAAATTATTTTTCCAGAATTTTTTTTAATTGAAAATTTGAAACGACATCGGTAATAAATAGAGGTAACAGCACTGAACATTGATTAAATGTTATGTATTGAACTTGTACAAACCTCAAACATAAAAGTGTCAACCTCCTCTCTTATGATTTGATCAGACAACTGTTCGCCGTCTGCAGTCTTGCTCAGCAAAAGCAGGTCCAAAAATGCAATTTTCTTTCTTCTTCCAATAACATCATCCTGCGCATGTAGTTCAATTGTTTTGTCTTTCATCCTCTTATCTATATCGTCCTTGAGTTGTTCTCTCCTTGATTTTACCACATCTTCAGTAAATTTGTGTAACCTATCTTGTAGTTTGATCTGTTCTTTATAGTCGCTAGTGAGAGAGTATAGGAAATCGTTTCGCTTTAGGGGCGAGTAACCTCGATTGACTATTATTTCACAGATTCTGGAAAAAATGTAAAATTTTAGCTCCTGATGATTATCCATTAAACTAAGAATCATAGTAGCTCTCTGTAAAGAATTGTATAGTCATGTATTAGAGAGAAACATCTGAGAATGAGTGAGATAGTATTATAGTTGGATGTAATGAAAGCGTATGACTATTTTTGGTTGAGAAAGAAGTTTTGAGGGTTCAAATACATCACAAAGCACATTCCGACATTCTGTTTGTCTGGGTTTTGTTTCTAAAACTGGGAGCAAGGCAGAAGAGCATTGCGGGCTCAATAGGTCGCAATCTCTGTAACCCAGTTTGCCGTCTCTTGCTATACATGACGGCTCACTAGCAAAACCCACCACCAAAAAATACAACTTATTAGTTTTTTTTTTGCTGAAAACTCGGCCCTCGAGGGTCGGAATGCTGATGGTTTGAGCTCTTCCTCGCATTCAACGAATGCTGGCATCCCACAGGGGTCGGTTCTGTCTCCGACTTTGTTTTCCGTGCACATCAAGAACTTTGTGACATGTGCACCAATCAATGGTTGCGAGTATGATAGTACAAGTCATGATAGTTTTTTTGTTTGACAAGCCCCCCCAAAGGGCACAGAAACTCCAAAAACTCGGAGTGCTTTGAAGTAGAGAATCGACGGTTTCGGACAGAGGGTATCGAAAGGGGGTAAGAATAACCTCGTCGAATTAAATGTTTCAAAGATCTAATCATGTCTAAAAGGGATCAAACAGAAAATCTTGTCCCTTTAAATGGAAGCAAGCATTCAAATGAGCCTTCTTTTGATATGCTTAGTTGTAACTCTAAGTCACGAGCTCAGGTACGGGGTCTCCATCGAAACCAGAGTTAAGTTAGCCCCTCAGAAGCTGAGCGTATTGTACAGGGCCCGCAGATACTTTGATAGTACATACTGGTAACCCAGTACAAATCGCAAGTGCGCCCATGTTGAATTTGTTAGCGATCTCTAGTCTCGAGCCTCAAAATACCCATAAAAAAAACTTCGACTCTGTCCAGAAACGGGCGGTCTGTTTGATAGATTCTCCTATGTTAACAAACAGATTACAATCTTAAAAGCACAAAGTCGGGTGTGTATGCTGTCCTTATTCTTCTGGTATTTCAATGGAAGGTGCTCCGAGGGATTAGCGTAATTGATTATTTTAGTACCGGTGCACAGTCTGGAAGCGCGTTAACAATATTTTTACACAGTTATCATTTGTCACATGAGAACTTTTCTGTGACTCGTTCTTGATTTCAACAGTTTGCCTGTGGAAAAATTTAACGGCCTTAGTGTTTCCTCCCTCCATAGGTCATTTAAGTTATAGGTTTACTCCTTCCTCTCCACAAAAAGACCCCGCACACATCATTCCCAAAGATTACATAGGCCCTGTGGGAAATTATTTTTTCTCAGGGCCTCCTAACTAATCTTGTATAATTTAATGAAAATGATTTACCTGTAAACAGCTTTTACGTATTCAGATGATGAGTTCTCCTGAGCATTGATGCTTACCCCCATGGCAGTATCTATAACAGGTATCATATTACATTATAAAATCCTTCTGGCAGTGTAGCAACTTTCTCCTTAAATTTTGTAATATTTACAAATATTTTTGTGTTGCCAAAATCTCACAACAACAAAAAAATTCAGTCTACGATAAAATATTTAATAATTTATTTTAGAAATTAAATATTTAAATAATTATAATCATAATATTTATAATATATTATTCCCAATAAATTAAATTAAACTCATTTCGGTAAAGCCGCCCGTTAAACAATTAAAAATAAACTATTTCACCAGAGTTTATTATATATATATTTTCTCCATTTTTATCTTGAAATATACCAAAGGAACCCATTCAAGTTATCGGATTATCAGTCAACTTTGACAAACTAATTTGATATCGACATTCAAAGAACGAAGGTTGATGAAATTGATAAGTCGTCTAAAACGTGCCCAACCGTGATTACTTTATTGATCTTGTCAAATATCTCAAACGAAATTCATCGAACAATAATAATAAAAATTCGCTTCAGAAAATGTATTAAATTAAACATAATTTTTGTTTTCATTCTTTTCTCTTTTCTGCGAGAATTTTATTCATGATATTTTTCTTTGTAATAGAGGTAGATATGAAAGTATTCCAGACAAACATTACATTAAGGCGATGACATTACATGACTTATCTAAAAAATAATCGATTATTTTAACGCCAAAATGTATTCCACTCGCAGTATTTAATTAAAGCACCCGAAACATTTCTAAGCGACCAAATTTTCAAACCAAAAACACATGATTTTGCATTACTACGTAGTGCATCGCCTTAAAATATCAAAATCCAGTGTTATTACACAAGTGCGCATTACTCTTACAGACATACTATAAATATCATATATTTAATATGATGAAGAGAACCATTCTAAAATCATTATTTGTATAATTTATATAAAGGTAGATATGAAAATATTCCGGATATAAGATAACAATTATTACATTAAAATAACAAATTCCAATGTTATTACATTTTAAGTGCGTATTATTCATATAGAAATACCGTAAATATCATATATTTAAGATGATGAAAGGAACCATTCTAAAATCATTGTAGGTAAAATAAATATAAATGTACATAATATGGTATAGCATACAAGAAACAAAATATTATATTGTTTTTGACCTGACTAAAGGAAACCCAATTCTAAATACAAGTCGTAAAATTCCACAAAATTTATATACAAATCTTCAACAGCTGACTTTGAGAGACGTAATAAGAAAATAAGAACAAGGTGCATGGAAGTTGTTAAAAATTGTCTTATTACCAAACTTTTTTTAAATTTTTTTCAATAAATTGTTTATCGTGAGTTTCCATTTAATTATCACTCTCTCTGAATTATCATATTATTGTGAAATAAATACTATAAGTTACACGATGAAACTCATACTACCTATTGTAATGCAAGTAAACTTAGGAAAACGAGGTTAAATGTATCAACGTATTATGAACAATCATATTAACAACGTATACGAGAAGCAGCATACTTCGTACGCACTGTGAACACTGCACCCCGAAATTCTAAACTAACAAGATGAATCTCTCGTGTATCTTTGACTAATTGCATCATCTAACACAAAAGCCATAAGCTGAGTTCAAAAGCGCTTGCTACCCCCACAATTATAAGACCACCCTTAGTCTAAACAAATTGTGTCGTCAAAAATCGAAAATAAATCTCCTCACCACAAATCACGTCCAATGCGTATAACGTAATTAAAGGATAGACGTCAAACACTTTTTTGGTTTGAGACGCCAATTTTCTTACAAGAATTTCACCCTTATCGTTGAAAACATCGACAAATTGTTCAAGAATCTTGAAGTGGAAAGTTGGCGTTATGATTTTTCTTTGCTTCCTCCATTTTCCACCTGAAAAATGCATTAAGTTTTATTCGATATTCATTACCGTCCTCGAAATATTAAACTTATCACGGCACTCGAAAATAGAGAGCGGATAATTTTTATTTATATCTCAAAGTAGAAAATTTCATAAAAGTTAAAAGAATTAAAAAAGATACCAGTAAAAATGATTTTGGTGGTTGGTAAGATACCAACTTAATAATTAAATTATTATTAATTCAAAAATTCTATCGATTTTTTTAGTTTATTAGATTTTGTAATATATTCGAATATTTTCTTTGCAAAACACTTTTTTTTATTTTTCTTTATTGGTTTAAATAGGTACAGTTATAATGTACCTATACATATAACGAAGATGTTTTTTTTAAATATCAGAAAGAGTAAAGTAACACACCTTTTCTTTGAGCAAACGCTCGTGTTAGAAAGATGAGGAAACGTAATTAATTACTATTTTAACAATGTTATTATTTTTAACAAAGAAAAATAAAATACAGTTTACAGACAATTGTTGTAAAAAATAATAGAAAAAAGGATGAGAGAAAAAAAGAAGAAAGCAGAAAAAATGATATCTAATATTATTTTATAGAATTATTATATAATTTTAAAAGTGTAATAATTAAATAAATACTGCTGAATTATATTTTTAATTGTGTTTATATTACATCATTTTTAAGGATGCTGTGTGGACGGTTTTATAAGGAAAGAAAGTAGTAGAAGAGCTGGGAAGGAAACAGATGTGAGAGGTGGGTTGGAATCTGGGGGTCAGTGTGTCCAGAAGTGACGTACGTTTGAATTCATCGCTTTTACTGCTGTGCAAGACGATAGGTTGAGAGAGTTCTGCTGGAGAGGTAAAAAGATCTCTCTCAACCAGCCTCTCAAAATCTGGCCTGCCACACAGTAGGCGGGCAGATACATCCGCTGCTAAGACCTAGACAATCTTCAAGAGATTAGTCCTGCACCGTTGATAGTCCTACACCATTCATAAATCACTTGACGTGGCTTATGGTAGAGGTGTTGGTTATCCAATTAATGGTTGTGCAATCCCGGAGTGGCGGTACCCATACCCAAACTACCAAAATTTCTTTATTAACATTATGTCACATATTTACTTAAAAATGTGTTAATTAAGATATCATGTTTATGAATCACTTCTTTGGGCTCAAAAGTTTAGGTTTATAGGTCAATTTTTTTTTTATCACTCTCAATGATAATGACTTCTTATCACTTTCCAAAAGCGTGACCCTGAACAATGTATTAAATTTCCTAGACAATTTGATGAGATTGTGTTGGTCGTATGAGAAACGGTGTGATCCTAGATTAGGGCAACATAATCATATAATATGTACCTGTAGCAAGAAGTAAACCATTGCCGAGCCAATTTCTTAGAAAATCATAGTCTTGCATTTTTGTGAGTTCCATATTACTCGTGAGTAATGTCTAAAAGAAAAACAAAAAACTAATAATATAAATAATATAAAATAAACAAATGAAATGCATCCAGCATTCCCAGCATCTTGTGATTGAATTATAACATACACCAGATATCATATTGCAGAAAAAAATATTATGTGTATATTAATACATTTTTTGAAAATGATTTAATTTACCTTTTTTGTTACACATAAACAATTTTAGAAACTTTATTGAATGTGTTTTTGTGTGCCAATGAGTATTCAAATTCAAAAACAAGCAATAGGTACAAATTTATGTTTATATTGTTGCATATTAAACATAATATACTTACCTACTCGTTTCATCTTATTGGAAACTGGATAAAAGGTACCTACCTAGCTTATTTTCATTCTACCCAAATGTCTAATATTAGAGAAAGTCTTACTTCTATGGTTTCTGGGTCACATAATCCTATGAACACATCACTCCCCATTATCATTTTGAAAGTAGTTTTCCCGCATTCCTCGTACATTTTTACTTCATTTTGATAGAATTCTAAAAATAAATATTTCCATTGAACAGTAGCACACATATTATAAAAAAAATATTGTGAGCTGAATTGCAGGTAGGTGGGTACTAAAAATACTAAAATTAAATCTAATATTATACGTTATTCAAATATTAATTTCTATCAAATGAAAGTATTTTAAGACAAAAAAATTATCCAACGCCCTGAATGAATTTTATTATATCGGATATTTCTCTAATGAATATACATGCACAAATGGAAGGTTAACACTGGTACGATATTAATTGATCAATTTTGACGGTAATTGATTTCCGTGCTTACTACTAACTATCAGCATTGTTTAATATCGTGTTATGACAACGCGGGCGGTCTGTTGGTTGGCCGTGGATTTGATTTCCATACAATTCTTTATTCCAAGATTGATGAAATTTTGCACACTTAACCTTCAAAACCGGAGAAAGGTCACTGTTATCATGAGAACCACCCTACCCCCCTTTCCCACAAGCAGAATTTCGATACTTCTTTTTTTTAATTTTGCACACCTGACGCTTAAAATAAAAGGAAAATTACTTTTTACATCAGATTTAGAAAAACTTTGTGTAAAGCCAAAACCTCCTAACTCACAAGGCCGAGACACTGAATAAAATCAGCCTCCTAACTTATATGATAACCGTTTAAATGTATGTTTACATTTTAGGATGTTTTAGTAAATAATTTAAAACTAAACAAATATTAAAATCCCATACAAGTTAGAAGGCTGCTTTGAATGAGTGTCCCGGCCTTGTTTTATATAGAAGGTTTTGGTAAAGCCCGGGCAACGCTAGGTAGTTGTGCTATTATCGTGAATAAAAATTACACCTATTATTAAAATATGTGAAGATGTCTTCATAAATACGACATTGAAAACTTGTGTGGCCCATTTTATTATGATGCTTTTATACCTGTCATAAAGTAACAAAAGAAAATTAAAAAATACGCGTCAAAATTATAATGTTAGGTAAGCGTCCTTGAGGTGATAGAATTTCTTTACTAAACCGATGAGCAAAAATAGTCTCATTGTGATGAGTATGGTTCAATTCCTGTTACATGTTCAAGAAGGCATAATTATTTGGATGGCTTACAAAAAATGGCTCTAAAAAACAAATTAATATCATTATACAAATTGATAATAATAAATGTGCTTCTATCGTTCGTGATAAAATATCTACAAAGCGCGGCGAGGTATTGTCCAATAAATTACCCACCAATGTACCTATAATGCCTAGCTATAAAGATTTTTTCATATAAAGGATAAAATTATATAAATGTAAATATATAAATAAAATATTCTTCAAAATACCTTCAGAGTCATTTCCAAATTGATGGGCATTTCCTATAAAAGGTAAAGTCTTCGCTCCAGGAAATTTATTTATTAACCTCCAAAACCGTCTATTTTTCACATAATTATTTAACAAATAAGTAGCCACAGCTACTGAAAGAGTTACTAGAACAAACACAAACACTCCCATATTTTAAAGAGTAATAACTGTATTTGACTAAAAAAACTTTTCTGAAACTCAAGCGAGCTGCGAAGACTGCGTTGTATTTTTTAGATTGTTGAACATGAATACAAATGTAATCACAATATGAGAGTATACGTGTACATTATAACGGTTCAAGTAAATTAAGATAAATTGTGACATGTCAAATGGCGGGAAGTTTATCTTTTTTCGAAAGAATGTTTGAATTTTAAACGTCTTCTTTGGGTTCTCGAGACACGGGAAAAACTAAATATTGATATTGAGCACTGTTACACTTTGTTATACAGTTTATTAGAAATTTTATGCGAGGAGTATAAATATTATAATTTTTACAGTGCAATATTCTTTTGTTACAGTAAGCTCAAAGGTTACCAGTTCAAATATTTCTTCTGATCAGAAAAATGGATTAATAAACTTTTGAAAATTATTAAGAAAAACACATATGAAATATACCGAGTATTGAAAATTTTCTAAAAATATGACTACACGCAAATGGGTTTTTATTAGGACACATTTATTTTGACATGACTATTATTATGAATATACAATATGACGCGTACGTATTTTGATTCTAAAATAGAGGAAAATTTCAGTTGTGTAATTCTTTAAACACACGGAAATAAACCCCTTGACTGATTGGAAAGATTAAGGACGGGTTGTTTCTGAGAATTTGAACAATTCATCAAACTTCAACGTTCAATTTCAAGTTCTGCGAAAGATTTTTTCAAGTTCTGTTTTTATTTCAGTTTTGTCAAGCAACTAGCCTATGATGATATAATAACAGAACTTGAATAGGACTTTCACAGAACCCGAAAATGAACGTTAAAATTTGATGAATTGTTCAAATTCTCCGAAACAACCCGTCCTAAATAAATGCAGTTATCAACTTAATACGTCATTTAAGAAACAAGTGAAATTTTATATATTTTAAACAAAAAGACTTATATTATGTTAATATTATAGTATAATCTCAAATATGGTTAATTCATACTTTCCTATTGACGGCCTCCGTTATCAAGTGGTAAAGCCCTCGACTAGCAAGCGGGTTTAAATCCTGGCGTGCGCAAGTAAATTTCATTTGATTAATTTGTGTTATTTCACAATTTACTCAATTAAAATAATAAATAGCATATTTGCGGCATTTTTCTCTATAGAATACACTCTCAGTATCGTAAAATGAAAACGTTACTTAAAATTGCTTTTGCCGTGTTTGGTGACCAGACCTGAATAGTTAAGACTTCCCCACCTTCCTAGTATCCATCTCATTCCCCTCCCCACTACCTTCAGCCTCTTAACATACCCCAATTGGGGATGCCATAGTCTCACTGGCTCACTAGTTGGGAGCAGTCAAAACTCTTGTGCGGTTTCACACTAAAAAATATATAATTTTAAAACTTAACTCTGTAGGTTTCTACCTTTTTGTTTTTTCATATAAAATAATTTTGTTTCTCATTATTGTGCAATGCTAATTTAGGATTTAAAATAAGTAATATTAATGCGAACCGAAAGATATTTGACGTAATTATTTTCCATGGATTATATTAGATTACTCGAGATTTAGTATCTTAAATGTACACATTTCTAAGAGGATTACTTGAGATTGTAGTGATTACACAGAGCGATTTATCAATGATCGATTGCTGCGAATTATTTGTAGAATATAACAATTCATTACAAGAAATCTCGTCCACATTACAGCAATATCAATTTGTATTTAATGTATACAACTAGGTTAAAATATATAATTTTTGAACTTTGTTAAGTTAATATAACATCAGCTTAAACGAGTCAATACAGTTTTTTTTAATATAAAACGGTAGAAAGTTTTTATGCTGCTCAATACATATGTGCCTACCTGTATTTAAATACAAATATTTCAATTATAACAATGTAATAAAATTGGTTGAACACACCGTTAAAGATGTGTGTGTAAATAAATATTATAAAACAAAGGTTAATGTATTATTTCATCATTAATTATTTCATAATTTACAGTACAGCAGTTTATTATTCTAAACTTAAATAATGACTGCCAATAGTTATTTCTCTAAAACCCTAAACTTACACGGAGAAAATTAGTGGTGCGAATCTCTTAAAAAAAGTTTTATCCGTTGAAAAACGGGATTGAAGGCCGTTTTCTGATAAACTTTTATCGAATTCATAATATATCGGAGCACGTATTCATTGCTGAAAGTTTATCTGGAAACCTATTAATTCAATTAGGGCGTGAAATTCCTATTTCAACCGGATTACGAATTATTTCTCAACCTGCCATTGGTGATGTAAATGTCTATAAAGACCGGGTGATTCTAAAAAGTGAAATAATTTTTTTACCCGCCAATCAATTGACCGGCGATGCGAACGCACCTTTTGGAGTTTTGGCGCCAACCCGATGCGTGAGTCCGGGGTCACAGACCACGTAAGTCAAATAGTCAGAGTTATTTTTTTAATCTTCACTTTTTATGTATTTATTTTTGGTTTTATTTTGATACTATGATTATTGTGATTATTATTAAGCCGAAAGCTAAAATATATTTGCTTCCATTTGAAATAAATTTGAATGTCTATAACATGTATTGCCAAAATGCACCAGCTACATAATTGTTGAAGAAGAGTAATTATCGAGGGCAATGTTTTTGATTTTCGGTTGAACAGATCACCTTTTTTATGTTTTTCCGTTGAAAAGATCACCTTTTTTGTTTGTTTTTTGAAGTTCATAGTGTCATAAGACTGACAAAGGCTCATTTTCTTAAAGATTTGATATTTTAAAATAAAAAAACGTAGTTTTCTTGTGTTCTGAGAACATAAATGTAAAGATAATAAAAAACGTAGTTTTCTAGTATTCTGAGAACATCAAAAAGATAATAAACGAAATTTTATTTGTGATATATCTTTGTTTTATTCATAAAAACATATATTTAAAATATTTGACCATGTTAAAGCAACATGGAGTGTTGCTTGTTAGTAAAATATTAGGTTTAAAAACCCCGTGCGTAGGACAGGATGTAAGTCAAAATCATGTCACTAGTGGCAGGTTAAGAGATTTTTTAATAATTTAGCAGTAGGTACTCATTTTTTATCGCGTACATTATTATTGTGAAGTTACGAGTTTTTGTAGAAATTTATCTTACGAAATGAGTTTTTTCTTATTATCTTAAAAAGACTTAAAATTATTTTCCTTGAAAACCTTCCTCGTTCACTTGACGGTAAATGTATAACTAGTGACCTCTGAAGGAAGCGGAAACTTGAAACCGTTACGAATTTAAGCTTTCAACCAAGGAGCTCATTTAAGTCAGATTAAAGTTGAGTTCTCATAAATCTAGCTCGGCTATAAAATCTCGAAACCATTGCAAATGTAAAGGAAATTTAAAAACATAATCTTTTGCGAATCTCTTTTGATTAACATTTGCATAACTCAAAGCGTTTATTTGTAACAATTTGCGAAGTTTGGTTAAGGCACTATTAATTTCACAGCGGCCTAACTTTGCGATTTACATTCATGTTCATCTTGTCATAACTTCTTGTAACAATCAACAAAGTAACTTTATGAAACTCTTGTTTTCATTTTCTATTTTATTATCGTTAGAGTTCTAAATTGTTTTATGCAGAGACAAGAGTTGTAACTTCTCAAAAGTGTTGGGAATTTACAGTGTTTTATGATGATTTAAGAATGCATTCAAATCTTCATCAGTTTCGAGCAGCAGAGATAATTTTAGTCATAAAAGAGCAATGAGTTAAAGGTTGAGGATTCAAAATCTTGCTCTACGCTAACGGCTTGAAAGTTTGAACAAACCATCACGCCATTTCTCCGCACAGATAGACAATAAAAAGCAATCCAAACCTCGTTGCCCACCCCTCTCCTTGCTTTAATTCCTTCATACATCATCATATATGCTCTTCTGTTGTTTCGACTCGAAAAATAATTGAAACAATCACTATTGATTGTGTCAAGTCTTTCTGCGGTGTTCTCGACTTCTGCATTATCAAATTATGTGTCATGTACCTCCTTTCGTCATAATATCTTCTCTTTTCTTTGGTCAAAAGTCTAAATTTTAGAATAAACACAGAAAAAAATCACACATGAGAATGCACGACGAGTATCCGCAATTTATGCATCACGAGCGTAATATTAGGAATCTGGACGCTAGCGAAAACATTACTTATGTACATGGAGACAAGGCTTTAATTCCCGTTTAATACCAGCCGTCTGTTGTGATTTTAAGAAAAAAACAATTGACTAACTATTTAACCAACGATCACGCCGTTTCTCCGCAGGGGTAGGCAGAGAGGACGGACCGCCAAACAATTCGGTCTTGGCACACACTACTTGCCTCATTCACATTCATACATCGTCTCATACATACTCTTCTATTATTCTGACTCTTGACATGGCCCGACTCAAGTATCTGATTCACTTTGTCGTGCCATGTCTTCCTCGGGCGTAGAGTTTTGAAGAAAAAAATAACGCCAAAAAGTGTGTTTTATTTAATACTAGCTATAGAGAAACAATAGATGGCGCTGTTTGTTCTGATCTTTATTCATAATATAGTATAAGTATATAAAAACACACGCATATTCGAATACAACGTTGTGTCAACATTTCAAAGCAATCGGGAAAGAAGTTTTGGATAAAAGAACTTTTACATTTTTATTTGTATAGATTTCGAAGTCCAAGCACAAATATTGAAATGTTTTAAAATCTACAGAACTTAATTTGACACATTACACAGTAAAACCATAGCCAAAAATGGGCTCGTAAGTATTGTATTTTGAAATTTATGTCAGTTTTGATAGGCCTGTTACATTACTTTTATTTGGGCTTATGAAAATATTAAAATTGTGATAATATGACTTGTTTCGCTGATCAAGAAAAAAAATTGTATTATTATTTTATGTTTTCAGTATTACTTAAAATGTTGTTACTATTCATTTCGGGTTATATTTGAAAACATGCACATAATGAACTCTGTTTCATTCAGTTTTCTCAAAAAAAGTTTTTACATGGTATTGTTTATTGCTTGCTTTTCAAGTCAATTATGGTGTTTGCTACAAAAAAAAGTTATTTTATGAAAACAATATTATGGAAGGTTTTTAAGATTATATAGTTGCTTAATCCGTAAACGTTAATTTTTTGGAAGAAAATATTAAAAAATTATTATGCATTATATTAAAAAAAAAAATTATTTGTTGAAAAAACATTTTTTTAGCGTGTGTTGACTCGACCTCCTTATTGTCCTAACTCGCTTGAATGAGGTTTTTATACCTCCTTCTCTCCAGCGTTCAGTTTCGCTTTTGCAAAACGATATCGTGCTGGGCCTAGCTAACTCTGAATATTCCCCGCCCCTGTGATATCGCACACAGTAAAATAAGGCCTTCGCTTTGGGGTTGATCTACAATAAATCCCTTAACTTCACGTTGTGTGATTTGTTAATTCGAAGCCCCCCCGCTATGGGGTGGTAGGTATTTAATGTCTCCTTTCCGTGGTAACTCCCGGTTCTTTTTAGCCAAAGTGTGGGGAAAACGTCCATCGACCCTCAACGAGTACTACAAGAAACGAGTACGTGTCTCACCTAACTTTCGAATACTGGACCCTATTGCTAATTGACCTAGTAGTTTCTATCATATCTCTACAATTTCCTTGTATCCCCGCCCTTACCTAATGTCCCCGTGTTTATAAACTCTAGATTGTGACATAGGACCGTACCCCCCCCCCCTCCCTTTGTGTACGTGCTACTAAACCCTTCGTTGAGTGGGGTGTTGTTTCCGCATAAGTACTGGGACTCCCTCGTCGACCTCTGTAATGGTGTACTGAAACTAGATAGATGGATTTAGCTGTGGTTAGTAAACTTTGGGTGTTGCGAATGGAAAGTGGAAACAAGAGAGAAAAGGAGATGGGAACGGATTGAATGACGAGAAAAGGTTTTTTTTTTTTGCAAACTGGGTCGGCACCTCACTGCCCCAAATGAGATGGTCGCTATTCTTCCAAATGCACAACCCCAAGAACCAATACGTGTCTGGCTTTCCCCGAGGTCTGGTCTAACTTCTTCTTATAGTCGCCTTGACACCTCCGGACCGCTCACGTCAGAGGGAGAGGCAATGCACCTGTTGGAATATCCACCTGTTGCACCTGTTGGAATATTTGGTTTGGGTCCGAAGAAGGCACCAGGGCACGATCGTCTTAATGGTATAATAGCGAAGAACGTCTGGATCCATGCCAAGGAAGAGTTGTTCCAGGTTATGGAAACATGTCTGCGTAGAGGAGTTTTCCCTACGGAATGGAAGAGAGGTGTGCTCAAGATTATCCCAAAGGGAAACGACAAACTCAGGACGGACGTGAAGGCCTACCGTCCAATCACCCTTTTGCCTGTTTTCAGCAAAATTTTGGAAACACTAATAAATAACAGGTTGCAGCAATATCTTTCACCAGCATGTGAGCGACAATTTGGCTTCGTCCCTGGGAAATCTACCGAGCACGCCATTATGTATGCGCTTGAATGGGTGAAGGTTTGTCCAAAGAAGTATGTCATTGGAATCTTCTTAGATATAACTGGTGCCTTCGATCACGCGTGGTGGCCGATGTTGATCACCAAAATTAAAAATAGAGGCTGCCCACCAGACCTTTTTAAAATCAACTGCGATTACTTAAATGATCGCACAATAGAGATCGTTTATGGTGATCAGAAAATAGTGCGTAAGGTTGATAAGGGATGCCCACAAGGCTCCATATTGGCACCTAAATATTGGAATATAAATTTTGATGACTCCTCCAGGTTACCCTTTCCTGAAGGATGCACATCGGTCGACTACGCTGATGATAAGTTGTATCTGGTCTCGGGGGACAGCAGAAGGGAAGTGGAAAGAAAGGCTGAAGAAGGTTTGCGAGCAATCCTCAGTTGGGGTGAGAGGAACAAGTTGAACTTTGCCCCCCAAAAGACCGTGGGACTCTTGATGAAAGGCACCCTCAGTAGAGGAAGAAATCCTTTCATCAGAATGGGAGCCTCCACTATTCAATTTGCAGACTCTGTCAAATATCTTGGTGTAACACTAGATCGATCGTCTTCCTTTTTAACTCATGTTAAAGAGGTCTCTAGCAAGGCCCAGGCCCTCTTCTTGAAACTGAGAAGAATCTCTACAGCTGAGTGGGGGTTGCGATCCCCAGCGCTGCGACTACTTTATAGGGGTACATACGTGGCGCAAGTCTCGTATGCTGCCTCTGTGTGGGAGCACCGTTTGGGGAATTCGCTTATACTCTCGGCTCTCAAGAGGGGTCAGCGAACCCCCTTGCTGGCGCTCTCCGGTGCTTATAGAACCGTTGCTTCAGACGCTTTGCCCGTGTTGGCCGGTATTTTGCCAATCGATCTAGAAATTAGGGAGGTTTTAACGAAGAAAAAGTTGACCAGGGGACTCCCCGCTACCCATCTCGGCGTAACTCTTACGCCAGGCGGTGTCGGGACTCTTCCTGGACTGCTTAGACAAATGAGTGATTTGTCACTCAACGAGTGGCAATCTCGCTGGGATAGGTCGAATATGGGAAGATGGACTTTCTCCTTCTTCCCATCAGTTAAAATCAGAATGGAAGGAGCCCACATTAAATTGGATCATCACATGACCCAAATTTTGTCAGGACATGGTGAGTTCAGGGGGAGACTACATAGACTCTCCCTGTCCCCACATCCAAACTGCGCGTGTGGTAGTTCTGATCAAACCGCTGAGCACATTTTGTGGCACTGTGAGATTATGATGGATGCAAGAGATGAATTATTGGCCGGTTTGGAAGTAACAACGAGACCGGTTTGGAACTCCGATCTCGTCTCGAACAAAGTGAATTTCGAGTGTCTGAGGAAGTATACAAAGATCTGGGTTGAGAGATGGTCTGATCTTAGAGTCGAGTACTAGACTAAAATCGATAGCTTTAACGCCAGGTGTTGCTCCTGGACACAATGGACTACGAGACAATTGTTTTCATGTACATATTTATAACTGTTTTTTTTTCTTTTTCTTTCTGTTTATTTACTGTATTAATTAGCATTCTACAAATTTTCTGTTCCTGATTATACTAATGTTTATTATTTGCATCTAATGTTTACTTTCTATCTCTTATTGCAGGTTCTTTGGATATTTTGTAACAGACTGATTCTGCTTATAATTTTTTTAAGATTTTCTTTTATTTTTATACACTGCTTTGTATCTTGTTCTTTCTTTTCTACTATAGAGTGACCTGCTTGCTGGTAGTAGCACTGAACTTATATTTTTCTTGTGTCAGTCCGGCGTACCCCAACTCTGGGGTGACAGAAGACCTCGTCCGTGCATATCAAACTTCAAGATCAAATCACGATGAGGGATCTGTGTCATCGTCTGCTCGCAGCGCCTCCCCTGAGGTCAGGAACTGTACTGAGGATGGGCCGAACGTGGATCGGCAACCTTCCGCCCTGCCTCCAGGTATTCCGACGCTTTCTCCTCATGGTCTTCGGGATATTCCCAACCCCAACTCACACTTCTCGTCGAGGCACAACCGGTTTCCTGGCTTAGGGGCGCGGAACCTGATTCTCGTGAAGCCAATCCAACGCCCAGCTTTCTCTCCCTAGGTCTGCCTGTTAGTGGGTATCGACACCCCCTTCACCACAGAAAGAGGCGCATACTTTACCATTTTTCTTTTTTGTTCTCTTTGTAGGTGGCTGTGTATTATTTTAATTCTTCTCTACCTATTGTTGACATTTTGTAAATGTGTTTTTATTATATTAACCAAGTAGAATAGAACTTACTAAAATTATTAAAACACAGCACTTGCATACTGCGAATAACATCGTATGCATGGACATTTTGGAGGTCTTGTTTTGAAATTTTAAATGTAGATTCGTTTTTTAAAAAATTAGCGTCCTTGCGAGAGCTCTGAAGGGGTACCATCAGTACCTAAAACAGGGCGGGGAAGTGGTGGGCCTCCTCCAAAATGTTGGAATATCCCAAATCACCCCGCCCCGCTTCCTCCGACGGACTACTTTACTGACTGTAAAAGGGGAATTTTCATTGCTTCCCTTGTCATGATGCTAAACGCGTGCATGTTTCAAATAGGTTTGTTCTGGTGAGGCTTTCAACGTCCACTAGCCGCCAGGCCTACTATCCACCTCACGAAGGTTGCTGCAAAGGATCTCGAGGGTTTTCCAGTCGAGTTGCATCAACCTCCGGGTAAACCCCGCTTTAGTATGTGTTCGTCCTCCGATTTTGAACCCTCGTTCATCACGCCGACGTCCCCTCCACGCGATTTTGAAAGACTTGGAGCCCGTTCAATTAAACGCCTTCGCAGCGAACCAAGGCCCAAACATTCCAACTTGACATTAATTTTCATACTGCCTCTCGTGTCCTCTCATCCGACCCGGTTCCGCGAAAAGGGATGACCTTCCGAACTCTTCGTGATTCTCCATACAACGTTGACGCCCCGAAATCGCGTGATGAGGAAAGTAGAAAATCTTCTGAGCCGAGGAAGTTGTGTGCTTTCCCAAGACAGCTTACGGACAACATACTCCAACGGTGAGTTCTAAGCCGAGGCCAAAGGTATTTAGGAATTTGTTAGTGAACATATAAGGTTATACAAATATTATTAATTTTATTTTTTTATTTGTTTTGAGCATGAGTTGGTTGCAGCTAGTCGCTTCCATGTTGATTTGAGGTGCCTCTGCGCGGCCGCCAACTCGGTAGAGTGTACGACTTTTGTCGTCAGGCACGGACGTCGAGTGATTTATGGGGTCCCTTTTCTTCCTCTTGGGTCGTGTGTCGCCACTAACTGCTTACAAATAAGTAGGTCATTGGCCTCGCGCTAAACACAGCTGTTAGAAGCAAGCAAACAGTTCTAAATGTGATACTATTTTATCAGTTGCAGCCCCATCTTCGTCGCAATTTTAACGTTCTGGAAATATATATTCATGCAAGATCACTCACCCAAAATCGTTATATTACCAGTCCAGTCGGGATATCGACGACATGTACATTAATCCACGTCCAGGGGCTGTAGGTAGGATGTAGAAGCCCCTAAGCCGTTAAAGGTTCGTATTAAATTCGAAATCGGTTCTCTATGTCACCCGTCTACTCGCCGGTAGAAACTATAACCATATTGTATCTAATTTTTCTAGCTAAAATTTCTACTTTCATACGCCGCTCCGTAGATAGCACATAAATTACCTGATACTAGAATTCGGAATGTTTAAGCGGATCATTTCTTTCAATAGAATGGTCTCTTCCTCCCTAACCGTAAATTGATAGTTGACATGCATCGGTATCTGTTGGCCTCCACTGTACCTAATCTAGATATCTCTCCCTATCGACTATTTTAGAGTATCTAAGTAAGTATTTGCCGAGATCTACCCAAAACCCCCTTCCCCTCCCTAGAACCTTTCATATATTATCTGCCACGTTCACTTCGATTTTTTCACTCAATTCTTATATCGTGTAAACCGTTAAAATCCTTCCCGTGCTCGCAAGGAAAACACTGTCTCTTCAATTTCACAATAAATTTAGAACTTTGTCTTAGCCGTTTTCGTCAGGTCATTTGATAATTATTATGGTTCTCTATTTTTTCCTCCTCTAATGGCACACGCGTTATTATTAAACATTACCGCAGTCGAGTTTCATCGTTTTATATTAGTCTGAACCAAGAGACTCCAACCCGTGAATTTAGTATCGTCTAATTATGAGTTTACCCTTTTTTTTTGGTTGAATCTAATTAAATTTTAAAACACTTCAATTATTTCAATTAATATTAAAACCACAACTTCACTATATTTAAAACTCTATCAGTTTAGTTTAAAGATAGCACACCAAACTGTCGCGACGTTAAGTTCTCGAAGCCCCGACTCCAACCAAGTTAGAACGAAAAGGCCCCGATTTCCTCCAAACAACGCTATTTAATAATGTTTTCTTTCGAATAAATCGACTTAAAATTTGTGCGACTTTCGTCTTTATGAATTCGAGGTTTCACTCCCCGTTAAGTTTAGAATTGCATAATCCCGTTTCAGATTTTTTTTGTTCTCGCCTTCCGAGTTGAGGTAAACACCTACCCTCTGCCGAGACGGGTACAGGCGTGCACTCGGTGACCTGACTTTTGGGCGCCCTCCCGTTAATGATATACGGCGATGTAGATTATTGCGTAAAATTATTTGATTATTTTTTTTCGTACACGTGTTGTGTCCGTAATATTGGTTGATTTCCGGCCTATAGACTAGGTGTAGCTCATTTCTATATCGTTGTTTTCGAAATCTTTCCGAGAAATTCGCTATTGATATCGATAATATAATCGATAAATTATCCCAACTAACGGAAGCTTTTCACCTATTATGTCCAGCGCTTGCGCAATACAGTATCCTTCCTTGTGTGCTGCCTTCTAGCATTTGATTGGTGTCTACACGATCCGTGGGTGATCCCAGGACACATATACCTTCCCCTCGGTGATGACATACGTAGGCATTCGTTCCAAAATTTGATCCGACACGTTTTTGTAATTTCGCCTACCTGTTTTGACTCTTTTCGTGATATCCGCCGCATATCTTCTGGTAATCTTTCGTAACCCAACGCTGTCCACTACCCGAGTCGTTGAAGCCCCTTCCATCATGAGCTAAACTACTTTTCGGGTTTCTTTTCGATTTCCGGTCCTTTCTTTTCGGCGATCTACGCCCAGTACATCCCTGTTTTTACAGTTTTTTGCGTCTAGTTTTAGCCCAACCCATATACTCTTTTCTCGCTTCATCTAGGAATTTCAATATATTATCCTCGTAACTTTGTTTACGCGCAAAAAAGGTCGTAAAATTTTGATCGTTAATCAAAGACTTCGTGACCCATTAACTTTTATGTCTTTTCTTTTTTACCCAACTTGCATCTCCCCCGTGTTAATATAATTAGGCAATTTCGGCCAAACATCCCATCTTAAGTTAAAATTCGTGTCCATTGTCAACACTTGAAATAGCACTCAGAACTTCAGCGATCGTAAACAATTCTCTCTATGAGGATCACCTCGTAATATGTCTTCTGGACCAAAACATTCTAAAAAACCATCTTCTTTCGCCAAACCGTCACCCCCCTGTTTCGTTATCGATGGTTGGGTATCGCTTCGTTTCTACCTTAGAATGCAAATTTATCGTCGTTCTCCAAGTGCCCTTACACGCATCGTGAGACCGGATCCCAAGGTTAGCTCAACAGTAAATCAACCTAGAGTGTTTCGTGTCTTTAGACCGCCCTTAGTCTCCGTGATTGGCGAAAAATTATTTAATTGATTTTGGGAATGATCTGATTCGTTGAGCTCCATCACGCCTCTTTTCAATTATTACGTGGTTAACACCTATTACCGACGTAGGTTTCTATAATAAAGCTTCTAGTATGTCCCAGAGATGTCCATAGTCTGTTCGTTTCTCCCTATTCTCTGAACGTATTTTAATTTATATAAAAAAAAAATCTTTACGTTCCTTTACCCCAAACAGGTCCATTACAAGCGGAAACTAAATAATAGCTTCATATTGATGAGATACAAAAACATAATTGAATGTCATTCGTCTAGTACCAAAAAGCACATAATTTTAACAATTTTACCATTTGTACCGACTGGTACCGATAAAATTCAATAGTTTTAATGTTTTACGTTCACTGAAGCTATTGTTAATTCGTGTCTTTTGTTAGAATAAATTCACAGTCTTTAGTTTTCAGCTTCATAATAGTGCTGAATAACAGTAATGAATTTTTAATCAAGCGTGAACCCAGCTTGATAGATTCTGTCGGTGTCACCTTGTTAAAAGAATACCATTCAAAAACGAAACCTTGCGTACAAAATATCATTCAAAAGGAAAATTTGAACTACTTTTTTTCAGTCTTCCATACTTTGAACAATGAACACTCGTCCACTGATCGATGTTTCTAAGCCACGAAAAGTCCGCCATCTTTCACCCTTTTGGCTTTGTACAAATTCGTAGTTATTATAAATAAATTATGGTTGACTTTTTATTAGGTAGGTTTTTATCTTTACACAGTTCATACAATATTTTCGCTCTTGCGATGTATTATGCCCATCACAGATCACGATATACTCTAATGGCTTGGTTTATTTCATATCTTGACATATCGTTCGTCTAATAGGCCAAGGCTTGAAATAGGTCAAGCCACGAGAGTACAGCCCAAGTTTGACAGCCCCATCACACATTTTTGTGAATATTTTTTCATCTTTTTAATACAACAATAAAGGAAAGCACGTGTTCAAATCGATGTAATACTGTCATTGTTTTTGAAATGTTACAAAAGCAAACTATACATCATGGTACCTACAAATTAATAAATACAATGTAAGTAGACATCATGGTACTTTTGAGCATTACGTACCCAATAAGCACTTACTTTAAGTAAAGGTTTAAATTATGTTGTAATTGATTAATAAACAAAAGGAATATTAGAACACAAAACTTATTTGTACAGAGGTAAGATTTAATGCTAATTAAATCGATTTGACGTATATTATTAATGATTCCAAAGATAAGCCAATGAAGCCAGTGTTGTGAATTTGAATAATTAAATACACCTGCCACTTCTGCATGTATTACCAATTAAGTTCAATCCGAAAACAAGGGAGTTACTTAGATCTGATATTATTATTACAAACAACCCAACATAGTTAAATTAGGAAAATGTTCTGAGTTAAGCTTGTTTACTTAGTTCGGTTTGAAATTGTTTGAACCATGTTTGAAAACGGAACAAGAATAGACGAGTATATCCGGTTATTTTCTACTACCTCATTCCAAATGTATTTGTCACATCACACACGGAGAAAAATAATCATACATTAATAAAATATTATTCATTCATTCATTTCCCAATATATATCATGATGGAATACTACAATATACGTATGTCAGTATCAATAACAATATTTTTATGAACATGTGTTCCGCCGTCCTCGCAAAATATTTTTACTGATACTTTGTTAGGAATTATTCCAATTCATTTTTTATAGGCCCGCAATCCTATTTTTAACAGGAAAACGAATATTTTGACCAGATTTAAAAAAAAATGTTATTTCTTTCGTTTGATGTATTAATACATTTTACATTGTGCGAATCCACTTCAGATCAGAAATAGAAGTAGCAATTTTTTTTTTTTAAAAGGAGACTTTAACATTATTTTATGTCAGTAAGGTTTCACTGTTCAACAATTCCCGTCTAGGAGTGATTCAACTGGCTCCTGGCAGCTCTAGGTATCCACTTACAAAAATATCCAAATTTTAAGAGATAGTAAATTTATTATTTTTTAAGGAATCTGAATCGTATCTTTGAAATTGTGAATATTCCACCTATTTTTATGGTATCCGTAAAATGATACGAATAACAGTTTTTGCTAGAAGAAATAATGGAAGATTCCATTTTGTTACTATTTTTTATAAAACGGTAAGTATATCAACACAAAATAATTTAAAAAAATAATGATGCAATTATTTTCATAATATGAAATTTAATGAATTAATTACACTTCGATTAGCCATCGTGTCAATTTGATAACTGCAAGTAGAAACATATTTATTATAATTGATTCTTTTACAATGAACATCTGCAATGTTCCTCCAAGTGAGCATCCAATCAAATCTTTCAAAGGATGAAACCAAAGGGTATTCAGAACGCATAATCTACATAAAGAGAACCACCCCACCCTATTTATACACCCAACTCACTTCGTGGAATAAAATACTCAAAAAGTGGGTGGTAAGCAGTTTTCCGAGAATTTCCAGGCGTTCTAATGTTTTGCGATGTTAGTAAAAACAATAAATTATTCGACAGTGAAGTATACCTCAATTTGTAGAAATGCTTTTAAAAATGTATTTCATGAAATAATGCCAAATGCCCGGAGTCTATAGTCTATGGCATTACTAATTTGGGGAATGTTGCAAGTCATAGGAAGATCTTAAAGGTAGGTATTTATTTCTTGAATTTGATTTTATAGCTTTTTTCATAATTAAGAATGATATTGGCATTACTAATTTGGAAAGTTTGATAAGTCATAGGTAGATTTTAATGATAGGTTTATTTTATTTGCTAAGTTCTCAATTCTTTAATTCTTAAAATAGATTTGGGTATATCTCTTTCATTTAACTTGTAATATGATTAAAATAACATTTCATTTCTAGAACGCATTTTTGAGACCTTGCACTACGCTAATACCAAAGCTAATTATGATTTCGCAAGTCCATTCAACAGTCATTTTCTTAAAAAAGTCCCCCTCAGTGCTCCTTACATATTTCTAAATATTTAACACTTTTTATGAAAAATTACGGTTTTCACTTTATAATAATAAATGCTGTTACAGAATTCACCCGCCATTTTTTCAATGAATTTTAGCCATCTACTCGTTTATTAGTGATTTCAAAATTTTGGAATGCACTTTTTGTGATAAATTTCGACTGATTTTTTTTTTATTTTAAAAAAATGCTTTTAAGGTGCTCTTATTGTTTACTGTTTAAATTCTAAACATTTTTTTTATTTTAAAAAAATGCTTTTAAGGTGCTCTTATTGTTTACTGTTTAAATTCTAAACATTTTTTTATTTTAAAAAAATGCTTTTAAGGTGCTCTTATTGTTTACTGTTTAAATTCTAAACATTTTTTTTATATTTATTCAAATGAAAGAATCAATTTCAAATAATTCTACAAATTTTAATCAAGCTTTATCATATAATGTTCATGTTCGAACCACTGTCAGTTGTATTTTATGTCGAATGGGTTCAAAAATAGTACTGTTAGAAGGATATGAGGAATTTTACTAAGCATAACATCATTTTTCAGCATAAAAGAGAAATTTGATGTAAATATGGGTCAGGTGAATATTTTTCTAACCAAATCTTATTTAATAGAAATAAAATATTTTTTTCTGGACAATACAAATAAACTTAAGCGACGTGAAAACACAATATAAAACACAAATATTTGAACAGAAAATCACATATTTGTTTACCAACCGGTTTTGCTGGATTAAGCTTCATCGGGGTAAAAATTTAAAATAAACTAAAATATATTGAATAAATGAATACATAAGTAAAAAGGAGGAAAGAATAAAATAAAAACAAAAAATGAATCAGTGAGTCCTCAAAAATTCCCACTGCCTCTAATCCTTTCCTCCCTTGGTATTCTGTCTCTTTCTTTTGCACAGTGTTTTATCTCATTCTGTGAAAATAAAAGCATTTCTCCATCTCACCATTCCATTTTTATTATAAATATATATATATATAGTTATAGGTTCGCTCACATACAGATATAACAATAACTGATAAATATATAATTTCCAAATGTATTCAATCTTTATGTTAGATTAAATTCTTTTCTATGACTCCCTTTGAGTTCAATTATTAGATGTTTATTTTTGTTAGAGATTGAATAATTCGGTTAACGCTCGCGAAAAGCCTCTCAACAATTTAAGCCGTTGTAATTGTATTTGGACACCCTTCATGAATAAATAGAAACAGTAAACCGATTAAATTACGAAGAAAATACGTGCTATTTTGTGGTAATTTGAATTTTATGTGAATGATGCAAATTCTTTCGTCGTAAAATTATTAAAATGGAATAAATTAATGAGTAAAGTTTCAAATTGCAATATTTAATCATAAAAGAGAACATTGGCAACTCTTAAACGAACGTTCAAAACAGAATTTTCAAATAGAAATTTCAGTACAGGAGAACCGCAGTTTTTAAAATCCATTAATTCAATTTTCAAAAGGTAACAACATTATTTTAGCATCTAGATTGTTTATAAAATATTCGATTTGCTCTGTCGACTACCACACTAGGTACTTGCCCATATTATGGTAATCGAACAATTCTTTCGGTTGTATGTCTCATAAGAGTAAAAAAACGGACGATCAGATGGTTTGGTCATGTTAAACGAATGAACAAAGAAAATAGACGCCCGAGGAAGACATTGCACAATCAAGTGAATCAAATACTTTGTGCCATGTCAGGAGACAGAATAATAGAAGAGTATGAATGAATATGAATGAGGCAAGTAGTGTGTGCCAAGACCGTGTTGTTTGGCGGGCTATCCTCTCAGCTCACTCCTGCGGAAAACAATATGATGGTTAGTTAGCATAGACTAAATTAGACTAGACACGGCATATTCATTTAAAAATAACCCCAACACAATTTTGGTTTGGTTCACGTGCACATTTATGAAAAGGCCCACGCACTGTGTCGCAATGCGAAATGGGCACTGTGCATTGCGTTTTACCTTTTGTTGGTCTAGAGTAAGCTATTTTGCTTCTCAGCTATGCTGGGCAGGTTCATTTTTTCAATCACAAAAATAACCCAGTTCCAAATATTTAAATTTGAATTATGTCCATATTACAACACCTCTGACAACATTCTCCATGGTTTCGCTTACGAGTTTGAACGCTTGTACAAGGAGTTTAAGGTTGTTAATTTCATCTCCATTTTTGTGACGTACGCTACGTGGTGTTATTTTTAAAATGAATTTAACTAGACAGGGCCAATCTAGTATAATACATCAATGTTAGTTAGTTAAGTGCAGGACAGATACAGCAACCGACATTAGTATTTTTTATCACCTATTTCAAGTGTCGATACCACATTATGATAGGTATAAATAATTGATATTTTTGTTAGACTTAAGGAAATCGTAGGAATTTTCATTTAATGTTGACCTGTGTATTTTATATTATCAAGAAAGCATGGTATTAAAACAAATATTAATAAAGCTGTATAGCGCAACACAAGCCATTCCCACTCTATAGTAAAGAAAACACCGAAAGTGAGCATAACACATAAGGTACGGGACTGGACTTTGAAATACATAATTTATTTATGAATAATGATTCAGCATGGGAATAATTTAAAACGCCTACACAAAATTAATTTACTTGCTTGACATTTTAGAATGAACCCTTCGCGATGTAAAATTAGATTTAAAGTTTCTATTCATCCAAGAAAACTAAATTGAAAATATTTCCATGACTCCTGAAATAATATCAGAAGCATGGTTGGTTAAGTTTATATTTAATAATTTATATTAGTCATTCAGATATAAAAATCAGGAAATTTCAGGAATATTATTTAGATATAAAGATTCCTTTAAGTTTGACATAGAATGGAGTATTTTTTATTAGTTCCACAAAGGAGGCTCCGAGGAAAATAATTTCGCTCAGGGCCTATGTCATCGTTAGGGATGCTGTGTGGCGAGTTTTTAAAGGAAAGAAAGGAGAGAAAGATCTTTGAAGGAAAAAGGTATGAAAAGTTGGTGGAATCTGGGGATCAGTGTGTCCAGGAGTGATGATGTTTGAATTCATCCCTCTATCAAGGCAATCAGTTGAGAATCCTGCTGAAGAGAGAAAACAAAGATCTCCCTTAAACAGTCTCTCCAAATCCAGCTCACCACATAGTAGGTGGGCAGGCGCATTTGCTGCAAAGAACTAGGGCATCCCTGCTAAACGTTGCGAACCTCTTGGGTGACCTACCGCATAGGTGTTGGTTATGCAATGAATGGCACCAACGTACATACAATATAAGTATAAATATTACTTCGAATTGTACACGTGCAAACTCCTACCTATGTAGAACTCTATGTTGATAAAATATAAATATGATTTTTGGATACGTATGCACTCTCTATTTACTTATACTTATACTTATACTAAATATTACTTGACAAAAATCATCTCAAATAATCTAGACAAAGGTATTAAATGTATTGCACTCTTCTTGGATCTAGTCAAAGCATTTGACACTATTTCACACAAAATTCTGCTAAGTAAACTACAGAGAATCGGTATCCAGGGGCAACTTTTAAAATGGTTGGTCAGCTACCTAGAAAACAGGAGCCAAAGAGTGGAAATTAACGGTACTCTAAGCGATCCAGCAAATATAAAATTCAGTGTACCTCAAGTAAGTACGCTAGGACCACTTTTGTTTAGTGTTTATATAAATGAGTTATGTAATAGTTCCTTTGCAGACCATGTAATTACCTTTGCAGATGATACAGTATTATTATTTGAAGGAAAAACCTGGGAAAAAACTCACAGTAAAGCAGAAATTGGCATTAACAAAGTCAAAAAGTGGCTAGACAGCAATCTCCTCACTCTAAACTCGGATAAAACTAAATTCATCTGCTTAAGCGCAACTCAAGCGGGTCAACCTAAAGAGATGCATAGCATTTTTGTACACCATTGCAATGCCATAAATGTATGTAAATGTAGTACCTTAGAATGTGTGGACAGTACTAAATATCTAGGAATTATCATAGAAAAATTTCTGAGGTGGGATAAACATATAGACTTAACTTCCTCAAAAGTCAGGAAACTTACACATCTTTTCAGGGCTATTAGAAATATTCTCTGCATCAAAGATATGAAAAGAATTTACTTTGCCATGTGTAATTCCTTATTAGATTATGATTCCTTATTTTGGGGAGGTTGTACTAAAACAATACTTGATCCCTTAGCAAAAGCTCAGAAATCACTTCTTAAAGTTATACTTAAAAAACCGTTCAGATACCCCAGTGATTCATTGTTTCAGAGCATTCATTCAACAAAATTTCATGGAATGGAGAAAAAGCAGACTTTTTTTTTTCTTTTTTTAATATTAATTTAATATTAACTTATTTTTTAATCTTCTTTCTATTTCTACTCGTCCTTTCAATTTCCTTCCTTTTTTATATATTTTGGATTCTCTGGCGCATTAATTTCACCAAATTAAAAGTACGATTTCACGGAATGGTTGAAAAGCTTACATGCTTCATGCTTCTTTTTTTATATTTATTTATACATATACTTTTTTCTTTTTGCATATTTTTTTAATTCCCTATTTGTATTTTTGGCTAATTTTTATTCTCTACTTTCTTCTAATCTCCTTTCTTTTTTTATCTATTTTTGATTCTCTAGCTTATTAATTTCATCTAAATAAAAAGTAAAATTTCAATTTGATAAACTCACATGTCAATAATATTTTACTTTATTGCTATTTTTGAATTATCATATTTGAATATTCTTTTAGTCTATTCTCTACGTTTATATTATTTAAAATATATAGTTAGCAACTTCTTATATCAACCAAGAAAACTTTTCATATTATTTATAAAGTGCAATAACTAAGTAAAAGTCAATACACTAGACTAAACAAGAATCGCATTTAATAAATCTGCCTATTTCTGATTGTCCTAAAACAGGTAATCTCCTAGTTGGACAGCCAATGATCACTGTAATATGTAATATGTCATGTTTTTAAAAAATGAATAAATAAATAAAAATAAATAAATAAATGATGAATTCACACTAATAACAAACGCAATATTGCAACCTTCACTTCGTCATGTTGGGTAGGAATCTTGCATCAGTGTGCCCAGGAGTGACGGAAGTATAAATCCATTACTCCCACTTCGGTGCAATTGGGCGGACGCATCTTCTGCCAAGACCTGGACAAACATCATTCCAATTGTGTTGCGTCTATTCTCACTGACTACCACTCTGGAGAAACAGCGTGATGGTTAGTTAGTTATTTCCGAATTTCATCTGATCCACTGGACTATGAAGGTCATCTTCCGGGTACTTCAGCGTGAACGAGGTAGCCGAAGGTGCGATGGACCTGGTCGGCAGATGAGCGGGAGGTACAGGCTAGCGACAATGGTCGCGGAACCGAGGCGCAGACGGCGATGAGCTGGTCGCAGGGTCTAGGCGCGTGAGGTTAGCGCTGGCCAGGAAAGATAGCCTGGGCCAGGGCGTTGAGGTGAAGAAGGATCAAAGCGTGACACAGGGGGAACCGGCCATAATGGCCGATTCCTCCGTTACGCCGAGTCGGGCTTCTCGAGTGGGATGATGTCGCGTCAAACTTGTTGAGTGGAACGATGTGGAATGATTGATGTACTTAGGTTCTCCACTGCTTATATAGCTGCTGATTCCTTTGTTCTTGTCTGCCACGGGTTGGAGTAGCGTCTGGACCTCGAACCCGCAGGATCGCTGACTCGGTTCATTGTATGAGCATTTGCATCACCCTGTATGCAAACACTCTTATCAGCAGTTTTACGTATCGCGGTACCGATATTTTATTGAAGTTTCGTAAGATTGATTGCTGTCTCAGCTTTTTGGGGTGCTATGCCGTGTTGCGCTAACTCATTCTTTAGCCAACGTTTCGGACAGCATTGCAGTGTCCATTATCAGGGCAGATGTGTTGAAATGTGTTGTCCAAAACGTTGGCTAAAGAAGGAGTTAGCGCAACACGGCATAACACCCCAAAAACAAATAACAAAAATACTTTTGGCCGTGAAAATCTTAAATCATATTTGCTGTCTCAGCTGTTTAACTCGTGCATTCTGGTTATGATATGGTGACCCTAGGAGCGGTGACGTAACCGCTACACCTACAACCACTCTCCATGGCTATAAATGTATTGTTTTGTAAATTTTTCGTTTTATTTAATCTTTTGTTTTTTATATTTTTTTTAATTCATATTCCTTTCTCACAAATTAAAATAACTTATTTCATATTATGTTGTCTCAGTAAAAGTCACAAGGAGGAAATCCATATTTAGTTTTATTTTAATACATAATTCTTCTTCGATGGCGCTACAGCCCATATCGAGCTTTGGCCTCCTGCAACAGTCGCCTCCAACTCCTCCTGTCCTCAGCGGCTGACTTCCAGTTTGTCACCTGGAGAAGCTGTGCTGCATCCCCTCTTACCTCATCTTCCCACCTCAGTCTGGGTCTTCCCACTTTTCTCTTTCCACCTGGGTGACCAGTCAGAATTCTTTTTGGGACGCGTGTATCCGGCATTCTCTGTACATGACCAGCCCATCTCAGCCTGAGGAGTCTCATGTGTGCAGAGATGCTAGGGGCCTTATATATATCGTACAATTCTCTATTGTGCCGGATACGCCACTGTTCGTCCTCTTTCACCGGTCCACATATTCTTCTCAGCACCTTTCTTTCAAAAGTATCCAGCATTTCAGCCATCTTTACTGTCAGTGTCAGCGCCTCACATCCATATGTTTAATACATAATACTAATGTACAAACTGATTTATTGTAAACTGTCGATTTCCCGAAAATGAATAAATAAATAACGGTAAGGAAGAAACAACAATTTCTATGAAACCATATGAGTTTTTTATTCTCATAACCGAACAAATTAGCCTGGGGAGTTAATCGGCGTCCTCGGTATTTTCGGCAGCTAAAAGTCGTCCATATCCGACCGATAAATTTTAAACATCGTGTTTTGCAATCGGATATTTCGTTTATATCCATCATGACTATAAATCACTGTCACCGTTCTGTCAGCAGTACCTGAATGAATATAATATTACGCAAGCAGAATAAAATTGCAATTCATTAAATCCTCAATATTCCCTGCTAAAATCTCTGATAAATTTCTAACGCAATCCTCTGGAGGGAAGATATTTAATTATAATTAAAAGGGAAATCGTGTTTTGAAACCGCAGTGGTATGAGTGTTTCATTTACCGGTTATCGGAATACCTGGAAACGGTATCGAGTAGGCTTGGAAAACTGAAAGAGTCAACCGATAAAAGAATGTAGTCAGCGTGTCTGTGTTCCCAAATGAGCTCAAATCATTGTGAAATATCGAAATATATTTCCGGACAGATAATCGACTTCATTCACCAATCTGGGACTGAGGGATCGAATGATTTTATTCAAATTAGCTTTAATAGGTTTTCTTTGAAATCCGTAGACATTTGGATGCGGGTTAGGGTACGCCCAAAGATATTAGAAGAACGAGATATGCTATGTTGGCTGCCGGACCGCAGCCGGAGTACTACCTAATTAGGGTACTTTAAACGGTATCGGGACGTGTACGCACAGAAATCTGTTCTATGTATTAGTGCGGATACCTTAGCGCAAGCGAAGGTGTGCAGTAGTATTGGTGAACAAAACCGGCGACACTCGGCAAAACAATTCCACTCAGTACGAACTGCTCATAGCACATCTCGTTCTTCTAATATCTTTGGGTACGCCGCTCCGGGAAACATAAATAGAATAACCAACACCTCTAGCGTATGTCACCCTAAGCGGTTTGCTACGTTAGAGACTTAGCAGGGGTGCAGTGGTTTATGAGGTAAGGTTTGTCCGAGTCTTAGCGGCGGATACGTCTGCCCACCAGCTGCGTGGCCAGCCGGATTGGGAGAGACTTATTGAGGGAAACCATTTGACCTCTACAGCCGGATTCTCTCGACCCAATTGCCTTGCACCGCACTGACCCCAGATTCATACCGACCCCTCATATTTTATTCTTTATCTGAACTTCGTCTTCTTATTTTTACTTCAAAATATCCTCCACACAGCATCCCCAATATACTCCCTGATGGAAATTATTTTCTTCAGAGCCTCTCATGTGCAGCAATTGTAAAAAACATTGCACTTCTATGAATTTTACGTTCAGCGGCTTGGGACCACCGGTGACAAAAGTAATCCCAGTAGTCACTTCGCAGAAATATAGTGTTTGGATCGAGGAGAAATTTGATCAATTAGTGTATATTCTGGTTGAGTGCTTGAATACATTCACATGGCGTCTTATAGGCATGTGACGTAGGTATATATGCCACGTGATCATCAATCATTGTGCGTTGTATTTTCGCGATTGTTTGCGTCACATATCTAACTGGGTTTGAATAAGGTTGGAATAAAATTAGTACAAATTGAATATACATAATTTTAAACTGGTATATTTGTCATTGTATTGTACCACTCTACTAGTAATATACAGGCATCTTGAGGTTTTGCATTTGATTAACATGTAGTCAATCTGTAAAAGTAGAGATTCATTACTTTTATGATTTTTGAAACCATCTCGAATAGGTAATAATTTATTTTAGGGATATTTCAAACATTTAAAAAAATATATTCATATTTATTTCGAAATCTTTATTATAAAGGTGAAATTCAATTTAAATGTTATTTACTGTAAGATAACTTTTAAACGTAAGTAAACGTTTATTTACTGTAAGATAACTTTTAATAAAAATATACTTGTTTTGGATCTAAAAATGAAACCATTAGCATTTGGGACATACATTTTCAATACAAAACTGTATTTCACCATGATTATGATATTCAAATGGAATGAAGATATGATTAAAATTAATATACAGGATTTTCGAATAAGAGGTGTTATTTTGATATTCAATCGTAAAATATCAATGGTTTCGTTGCTTGTGTGGCACGTAGCGCAGTCTTGTTGAAATTGAACGTTGTCCAGATCAATACCATCCAATTCCGACCATAAAATATCATGAATCATCTCTCGATAGCGCAATCCATTCACCGTAACTGTTACTCCAGCCTCATTTTCGAAAAAATAAGGTATAATGACTCCGCCGGACCACAAACTGCACCAAACAGTCACACGTTGAGGAAAGAGAGGCTTTTCAACAAAAACTCTTGGGTTTTCCGAGCCCCAGATGCGACAATTTTGCTTGTTGACGAAGCCACCGAGGTGGAAATGGGCCTCATCATTCAAGATGATTTGCATTTGATTCACTCAAGTGAATTTTAATAATTTCAAAGCGTTGTTTTTTATTTATTTTTTTTTAATTTTTATTTATCAACTTTCAAAAATACATTTTTTACAATTAAGTCCCGTTAAACTGATTGATATCAGTTTGTCAACGGGTTCTTTTAACAATTACTTCTTAAATACAATTTTAACAAGTACATAAAATATACACAAAATTACATTAATACAAAAAAATTCTTTCACATAACCATTTTTTTAACATACATTTCCTTCTGTGAGTCAATTCATAGCTTTTTATTGAGTTTGGTAACATGTTGTAAATTATTGGAACGAGGTATTCTAGAGTTCTTTGACCATATTTATTCAGGTATCTGGGAACTACAAGTCCATCGTTTGCAATTAGTCTTGTATTATGAACATGTGTCACTATTTTATTATGTTCAGATTGAGATGTATGCTGACTCGCAATTTTATGCCACAATAAAGCACGAACAGATAATACATTTACAGAGTTGTATAGTAATGACTTTGGTACGTCATTTCTTTGTTCGTATTTAGTTCTGTTTAATAATAATTTTACCAAAGAATATTGTACATTTTGGACTGAAAGAAGATTTGTTTTTGTTGAATGTCCCCATGAAGTTATTCCGTATCTTATTAGGGATTCCGCCAATGATAGGTATACTATTTTAAGGGTATTTGGTGGAACAAAAAACTTTAATCTATAAAGTTTGCTCACTATAGCTCTAAGCCGTGTGCACACTTTTTGTATATGTATATCCCATTTAAAATAACAATCAATTGTTAAGCCTA
The DNA here is from genome assembly GCF_061612785.1 of Hesperophylax consimilis. Classification (NCBI taxonomy): domain Eukaryota; kingdom Metazoa; phylum Arthropoda; class Insecta; order Trichoptera; family Limnephilidae; genus Hesperophylax; species Hesperophylax consimilis. The sequence continues at coordinate 9,383,035 of NC_142845.1, forward strand.
GATATACGTATTTTGAAACAAGTTCAATATTTTTGCATGAGCATGGTTGTATTACAAAGTTATGAATGCAATTAAAGTCATGAGAAATAATTTTAGGAGTTATGGTGATGTTATTATGAGGAGATTTGATGTGCATAAGCTTCGTTTTTTTAGCATTGATTATTAAACCTACATCATGTGACCATTTTTGAAGAGTGACAAAGTCAATTTGAAGTAAATTACTCGCTATTAATAAATCCTCATGTGAAATAACTAATGCAGTGTCGTCAGCATAAACGTAATGTTTTACATGAGAAAAAATAAATTTCATTGCAGTAACATATATTATATACAAGGTAGGGCCTAGTATGGACCCTTGTGGTACGCCTGCGAAAACAATATTTTTTTTGCTAAAATGATCAAAAATTTTTACACAAATCTTTCTATTTTGAAAGTAGTTAACAAATAATTTATGTAGATTTCCTGTAATTCCAATGTTTTCTAGAGTTTTAAGTAATTTACTATGATCAATCGTATCAAAAGCCTTTGAATTATCAATAAATAATACGAGTACATGTTTTCTTTTGTTAAGATCATTATTAATTTTATTTGAAAATTCTTGAAGTAGTAGATCTGTGCTTTTATTTTTTTGGAAACCATATTGATGGGTATCAATAATAGAAAATTTTTCAAGGTACTTTATTAGTTTTACAGATATATATTTTTCTAGGATCTTTTCAATTGCAGGTAAAATACTGATCGGTCTATAGTTTTCAATTTCACTGTGTTTACCACCTTTGTAGATAGGTCGGATTATGCTACATTTAAGATCTTCAGGTATAATTGCCTCCGATAAAATCATATTAATTAATAGAGTTAAAATAGGTCCTAAGATATTAAAGTGTTTTTTAATGTCAGACATTCTAATTTTATCTATCCCCGGCGATTGACTATTTTTTAAACTTCTGACTACTTTTTCAATATCACAAAGTTTTGCTTGTGTTAAGAGCATGCTGTGTGGAAGTCTATGTGTTTGAATATGAAAAGCTTTTTTGTCACATCTATGTAATAGTTGCTTAACATTGTCAGAAAAAAAGTTTGCAAAATTGTTAGATGTTTGCTCAGTCGTTTGTTCTTTTTTTAAAAAATAGTTTGATATTACTTGGTCGCAATTACTTTTGCTCTTCCTCCCTAACAATCTGTTTATTTCGTCCCACGTTTTTTTAGAGTCGGCAAAGTAATTTATAAATTTTGAGTTGAAGAATTTTAATTTGCATGTACTGATTAATTTTGTAACTTTGTTTCGATTACATTTGTACTCTCTTTCATAAAATTTATTTGTAGGATTATTTTTCCATCTTTTGTAAAGTGTATCTTTTAATTTGATTTTTGATAATAAATCTTCATTTATCCATTCATTTATGGCATTAGGTCTGATTTGAGGTTTATAAGACTTTACTACAGTACTTTTTTCATAGATTTCATTAAATTTATTTTTAATTTTATTATACAGAGTAACGCAATCCACTTCTTTCAAAAGAATATTCCAACTATATTTTTTTATTTCTTTATCAACACGTTTTTGAGACAGAATTGTGATTTTTTCATTTTGTTCAATATTTTTGACGTCATGGTATTGTAAATTTAGTCCCGTCATAAAATGATCAGCAATTCTCGAATCAATTACACACGCGGACAAGTTACATTTATTAGATCTAACATATATGTGGTCAATACAGGATTTGGTTATTTGACCAGCAACGATTGCTTCTCTAGTCGTATCATTAATACATTTTGTTAAGTAATTACTGGTAAGTATATTTTCATAAGCTATTATATTTGAATCACTTTGATTTAGTATGTTAAGATTAATATCCCCAAAAAATATTATATTATCATTAAAGTTTACATTATTGCAAAAAAAACAAGAAATTTCATTTAAGAATCCCTTTTTATTGAGGTTAGGTGGTCTATAAATTGCTAAAATATAAAAATTACATTTATTAGGTAATGTCAATATTCCAAATACATTTTCAAAGTGAATGGTTTCAACTATTTTTTGTTTAAAATTTAAATGTTCCCTTATATACAGCAATATTCCACCTCCTTGTTTATGTTTTTTGCAATAATAATACGATTTATATCCTGGAATATCATATAATTTAATAAGTTCCTCGTTAATTGCAGTTTCGCAAAGCATAATTACATCTATGTCTTTCAAACAGTTTTTCAAATAGGCATGAAGAATATCCCAATACTTGTTTAGTGATCTTATATTTATTTGGACACAGGTTAGGTTAGTATTGCTTTTATTAATATTTTGTGCGTGAATCCAACATTCTAAATTGCTTACTCGGGTAAATTCTACATCAGTATCATTTTCAATATAGTTGAAAGCCATTTAAAAATATAATATAATATTATACTCGTAACATTCAGTATAATGGTTGGAAGTTGAAATATAGCATCTATTAATAATGTACAAAATAATAATGATGTACAAAATATACTTGAATATTGTAGGCTTGTAAAAAATCAATTGAAAAATAGATTTTAATTTTGTGCATCTTATAAAGAAAAATATCGAACTGTTTGTAATAATAGTATTATCCTCGTATATTTTAATATTATGGTTGTTGGGTTTAGTATTATTTGATACTATTTCCCGAGAAGCTATGTACAACCTAGTATTGAGTAATACAAAACAAACTTGAATAATATCGGCGTGTAAGTAGAATATATAAAAAGAGAAATGTTTCAATAATAATACGAGAGAATACTGCTGTAGAGTTATGTGCAAAATACTACTATAGAGTACAAAATAAACTTCAAGAATATGGATTTGTAAAACGTAGTTAGAAATGTCAATTTTATGACATCCTGATGAAGAAAACATTAAAACATTACGATTTTTAATAATCGATTTTTTGGTGTGCAATTTCAAGCATTTTTTTATAAAACTTACAATTAATCTTGTCATTTGCTCGGTGATTTGATGGAAATGTCAGTTTATTTTTTAGGTTATGTTGTTCACAGTTCAGACATTTGGGTGCTTGGCTTATATTAATACAAGTCGTATGTGTGTGAGGGCCTCCACAATAGCTGCAGCTAGCTGCGTCCTTTTCTTTCCCAAGGCATCTACTTGATGTGTGTCCAAAGCGTAAGCAATGGAAACATTGTACCAGCGGGTTTGCATCTTCGGCGTAAATTCTTTGATATCCGATATTTATTTTTTCTTTTTGTATTATAGTTCTTCGGATGTCCTTGTCTACCTCTACAATGAAGTTCATCGTGTCGTTGTATTTATTTTTAACAACCTTTTTCACATTTATTAATGATTTGATATCTGTAGTGTGTGTAAAAACTTTAAGATATTCGTTTTGTTCAAATAGGTCATCAGTAAAATCTTCAGTGTTGTAGTCATTGAAGATGCCTTTGAATATAAGTGTAGGTTTTTTTTTCATAAGTTCTTTTGCTTCTACATCCTGTAATTCTTTGGAAATTTCTTTTTGCAGCATCAGTGCGTCCTCTTTTTTAAAGCATTTTATGATTAATCTGTTTTGAGAAATTTTTTTAATGCTGTCAATATTAATCCTTAATTTTCCGTTTTTAATTTTTTCTTGGATTCGTTTTTGGAGTTTTTCATTTGTTTCTTTATTATTTTGATTAGGGGTAATCATTAGGGAAAATTCGTTTTTTCGATTTAAGTATCGTTTTTTATCTACTGATTGGTCATACGACTCAAGTTTGACATTGTTTTCAGTCATTTCAATGGCGACGTGACCCATCAGTGCCAATATTGTATTCACTTTTAATGTAATTAAGTATTGTTGATCCTTGGTAAATTTTTTTGTTGGATCTTGTACTGCCTCCAACAGGTCTTGAATTGCCGTCTTGCATGATTCCATAAATTGGTGGTTATTTGTGTGCGTCATGTTTACCCCAATTTACACTGTGTTGTTTATTTCGTTGAGTTGTGTGTTATTGTCACAATCACTGGTTGAGCTCTAATAGACTCCAATAGAACACAGTTAAATTTACAAAATGCACCGTGATAAAGCACTTGAATGACAGTATGTTTAGCCACCTTTTTAAGGAAAACTTTTTTAATCAGTAAGTTCACTCACTTGAATATAAATCTTCAGATTATTCACTGTTTTTAAGCGGTTTTAGTGAGAGCAAAAATATCGCGTCTACTCGCTGTTACGTACTTGGTTGAACTTGTTGAAGCATGTATCGTTATATGAACCGTTATATGAACCGTTGAAGCATGTATCGTTCCATTTTTATTAATGGCATAGTTTCTAATGTCAAAAAATGACAGCTCTAAAAGTAACATCTACCGAAATAGCGGGCTATTCAAAATAACACCTTTTATTGGAAAACTCTGTCTAATTCAAATGGAATAAATAATTTCAGTCGAGTGCAAAAAAGACAGAACGCGTGCCAAACAGTCTAGTACTAAGGTACTAAAGGTATGTATAACGGCATCCTTGGCCGAAGGGTAAGGCTCTTGATTAGCAAACTGGATGTCACGGATTCAAATCCCGGCTAATGTCGACTGGTTCCATGTTTAGGAGCAGTGAGGACTCGGTTGTGTGGTTTCATATAGAAAAAATAAAGAATTGTGGTGTTTATTCTATTCAAATTTGTAATGTAGGCACTTTAAGTGCTCTTCCTTATTAATAAAAATTAAATGTGACTTTGTTTTAATTAGAGTCTGAGGTATAAGATGAACGATGCAAACAATCAGTTTCATTATACCGTCGCCGTCAGGAAAGTGGTGGGACCCCTCCAAAATTCTTCTTTACTCTACGCTTTTTTAAAAAAACTTTTCCATTTTTTTATTAATAACCGGAATGGTTTCACCTTATGGCGAGCATCTTCAGACTGGTAAAATTAAAAAAATAAATTATTAATAATATTTAAATGCACGATTTAAACATTTTTAGTATCACAGTTTAGGTATGAATCGCACAAAATCATGATGATTAAATGAACTTTACTTTTATATTTTCTCTTTATTTTTTTATATTTCAACATTAACGATAACAACGATTAACAACGATAAAATTCTGTCATCCCTTTCCTCACCCATCCCGCTACAACGCCAAAACCTGTCTCCCACTCTTTCCGTCCTGTATATTTATAAACACATTTAATTACTTATATAATACATTATACGGGTTTATTACATTTGTTCTACTTCTATTTTAATACTTTTTTATTCTTGTTACTTAGTTCTGCTTTTTATATTTTAGTCTACATTCACTAAATACTTAGTTGTTTATTACTAATTCAACCATCGGTGAACACTTATAATTGGGCTGTTTATTTTCTATCCTCCTTTACAAATTAAATTAATATTAAGACTGTTTATGTTCCTTGAAATAAATAAATAATATTGCACATTTATTATTTATTTTTATTGCTAGCCGAGCGGCTTTATTACATTGAAATATCCCTCAGTAGGATCCTTTCATGGATACGGGTATTAAAGTTTGATATATGTGCAATACGGGGAAGAAATACCTAAAAATAAACAGACTGACAAGTAAAGTAGAAGAAGTATGCAATGAATAATAAATTAGAGAAAAAATAATTAAGCTTTTTAGCTATCGGCAAAATACTAACAACATCCACAATTTATGTTAAGTACCGACTAAGATTTTATTAGTAGGTATGTAGGTACTTACCACCCATCTTGTCTATTATGAAACGGGTTCGTAACAGTATCGAACCTGAGAAAATAGTCTCTTCATTCATTTCTTTTCAATAATTTAATGAGACAAATTTTGTTTGATTCGCAGGTTCCATTAGCAACATAGATGGCGCTGAGTACCACTGCAATAAGACCCAGGTGAAGAAAGTCATCTCCGGCGTGGTGGGGGCTGCCTCCAGCGTCACGAGTATCCAAGTCGCGAACCTTCTCAGGCTGTTCAAAATACCCCAGGTAAGGAATTTCACTAACAGAAATTAAAATAAATTTTCTTCAAAATTCATAAAAAAATAATATTTATATTTATTTATGTAGTAATATGTTTAATAAAGTAGCTCACCTATAAACACAGTAAGCTAATAAGCAATATTTATGCTGACGCAATATGTATGGGAATGATAGGTGTGCATTTGCAAATACTTGGAGGGTAAAATATCTTAATATATCCTCTAAATATCTTTTCTACTTAATGTATTTAAACGGTTTAATTGTTGCAAGATGTCAATAAAGTGATATTATGCTCATTTGGAGATCTGCAGAGCTCATTGTAAAATAATACCTCAGGCAGGGAGGATCGATGATTAACATATTCTCAACCAAGGAAGAAAATATTGAAATTTTGTGTACAGGGTGTCCGAGGTTAAAGTGCGCTAACTCTCGACAGTCCGATATCCTTTGCTTGATCCTTTCCCAAATGTTTTCAGCAAGCAAGTAAGATGTCAGTCGGGTATTTAGTGAAGCATCTTTTATTCACATTTTAACCGCACAAGAGTCCCAACTGCTCCCAACCGTCCGGAGCAAGTGAGACCCCCGATTATATATTGAATGAGATGATTAATTTTACTTTTCAAAATCTGTATCGTTTTCAATCGAAATTTTTCATCACAGTTCAATGTGAACAGCCAATCAAAGGAGTGCTTTAAATGCAAATATCAAATAATTTAAAATATTGTATATCTATATGAGACGTGTGGGATTGCACTAACCTCCCCACATCCTGGAATAAAATATTATTATTATTATTATTATTATTAAAATGATAAAATTATTATACGGTAGTAATTTTTTAATTTTTTTTTTTTAAATGAAAGACAAACATTTCCGGGTTAGAAATAACCTGACAATATTTAAAAATATCCTACTACTACCATAGTAAGCTGAAAATGTTGCTTGTGTTGTGATGGAGGACTTAGTCAGCCGTGGAATTGAACACAATACGCCTGGGTGGGACCCAGATGCGATGTCAACTCGGCCACCGACCGGTCAATACTAAAAACACATAACGGTATAGTATGTGTTTTTAGTATTGGCCAAAGGGTTGAGTTTTGTATCGATAAATGTACGCTCCGAAGAAGGCAACTTTTTTTTACGATGAGTCCGGGTACCCCTGCTAAATTACCAAACGTAGCAAACCACTTGGGGTGACTCTTTGATAAAGGTATTGGTTATCCGATAAATGGTTCCTGGTACGGCAGTGTCCAAACTCGCATCCCAAATTTCAATAATATAAACCAAACTTGTTGAAAAAATTTTTGGGGCAAACTCTTACATTTTGTTTGCTGTAAAATCTTCATATAAATCTAAGAAGGACTATCTTTCATAATAGTTACCTATCTACCTACTTATAGACCTTCATCTTTTCCACAGACATAGGAATAAATAGACGAGAAGATAAAGGCGAGGGGTAAAATCAACTGTTGAAGAACGAAGGGAGTGAAGATGACTGTGATTCGTCAATAAATCAATCTGACAGTAAATAGGCATCTCGCATTATAATATCACCATTTACTTCTTAAAAGTAAAATCTGCTTTGAATGAATAGACATTTTTACATGGGAGCGCAAATTACTCGCCACGTTATGAACAAATTTGCGAAGTCCAAATTCGGCAAAGTAAGGCAGCTTCTATATTCAGAGTCGTAGTTAGTTTCAGAGTATTTAGTTAAGACACTTTTATAAATGTTCATAATTTACTTCCCAGCAACCAACCAGCTTTGTGTTTCGCGTCCAGACGTTTCTCGATGTGATAGTAACAACTGATTCATATTATACGATGTGAATATGCTTAAAATAAAATAAAATAATGCTTATATATGGAATGTAATACGAAAATTGGGTTTATTCTCTTTTTTCGCATCTATTTTTACCAGTTTTCATAGTACAAGTAAACATTTTGCCGTGTTATTTCGTAAAATGAACCGATGATGCCTCGACCATAGTTCGCACAAGAATGATGACGTCACGTTTTCAAATATCACTTGAGGCCGTACGCGAGCCCAGCCGGCTCAATGGAACCGGTATGGGGAGTGGGGATAATACGCTTTTAATCACTTAGGGCAGGTCTACCTAATATTCATATGTCTATGATCTTTTCCTATTTTTACACTTAAAACACATTCACCGCTTGGAGGCACAACAATCATACTAGCTTTGAGGATACACGGTGGAGTTTTATATGAAGAACATTTGGTACTTATTAATCATGAGTTGTAGACCAATGAAATAATTGCATATGATAAATTGAAAAATGCTGACATAAAGGAGTGGTGCAAAAAAGCGAGCGAAAAAATGAAAAAGGTGTCACATTTTTCAGAGAAGTAAAATGAAGTCGACGATGAAAATGAAAACTGAGACATTTGGTGCCGTATTTCACATCATAAAAATATTTACATTGATGTTAGACAAAATATTTAAAAGTAATTGAAAATATTACGATGACAAATAGCAAAGGTTGTTCAGTAAGGCATTATAAGTAGCGTGTAATGTTCATTTCTTTTGAACAAAATTATTTATTTTCAACAGATTTTCTTTCATAAAATCATGTTACTTCCGCCTTAACATCATCTGGCTTATTTGTAAATTATGTACATTATTATTTTGTCTTTCAATTTATTGTTAAACCTTAACAGATTGTCTTTCTTGAGTGACGTTGGAAAATTAACAATATTTAATTATTAAGGAGCTTTCAAAATCGTAATTATATTATGACCATTATTTAAAATATAAACTTCCGTTGGAAATAGCGGTCTGTCAGAATCTGCCCAAGAAAATTAAATTAAGCCAAACTTGAAATGCCTTGTCAACACTCGCATTTATTTCAAAGTTGAGGATTTTCCTTATTTAATAATGAAGAATTTTATATGAAAATATTATCTCTAAGGATGGGTTGTTTCACAGAACTTGAACAATCCATAAAATTTCATTGTTCATTTTCGGGTTTTATGAAAGTCTTATTCAAGTTCTGTTATTATGTCGATATAATATAGTTGCTTGATATGATTGAAATAATTACAGAACTTGAAAAAATCTTTCACAGAACTTTAAATTTGAAATTTTAAAAATTGTTGAAATTCTGATAAGAGAACAAATAATCGTTGATTTTTTTATTGAAAACATGAACAATTATTTTGTATTGTTAATCATACAATTATTAAAAAAACGATTTTGAGAACCATAATAAACAACAAGTCTAAACGCTTCGGCTCGACTCTATCGGAATGGATAGACCAGAGACGAAATTTATTTTATTTTAAGCCCAGGAGGCTTTTACATATATACATAAAGATAGTACCTACAACTTAACATGCGAAAGAAGTATACATATAGGTATAAGTGAATTAAAAAGAAAAGCAATAAAATTTAAATTACGTGCAGTGAAAAATAATAACAATAAAGTTACGAAAAAATCATACCTACATTGTATAAAATTACAGCAACAAAAATTTAAAGTATCGTGATAAGAGAATTACAATATTATTGTTTTGGTATTGGTTTCGCATAGTACGAAACCGGGAATTAGCTAGTTGCAGGAGTTCGGGACTGTCCGATTGGGATTTTAATATTTTATGCAAGTTAATTTGTAATGATGAAAAAAAAATATTTATAACAAAATAATACAACAGATTATGATGGTTTATATTACTGCTATGAATCATACATTTAATTACTAAGATAAAGGTAGAGATATGTTTAGTAAATGTAGTTTGATAAATTTAACTTCTTTAGTGAGAACTTGTTTCATGGTTAATTGATTTGTTTACTTCTTGTTTATATTATATCAGTGATATATTGCATACATCTATGTGCGAATACATATTTCCCAAGTTTTGAATTCTGTGTAGTGGTATATTGAACTGCGCCCTGGTCGTAGTTTTACCACAATAAAATGGTAGTACTGATCTTGTGTTTCTGGCTGGCATATTCAAATTTATGAGCGAAATTGACAATTATGTGATTATAAAATTTTTATTATCAATAATTATTAGCCTAAAATATCCCAACAAATTGATAAAATCTCCTGAGATAAAATAAATGCCACCGATGGGAAATGAACCTTATAAAAAAAACTAAAAAATCGGTAATTAGCGTCATTTTTATAGAAAGTTTCCTCATTTCGTAAAATAATGAACTTTTCTGCAGTTTTGCATGCAAAAGAAATACCTAAGATAACTTTTATTTATAAACTTCTTACTTTTATCTGCTTCCAACCCTGGGATCTCAATAACTTTTCAGAACCACCACTAGCTTTTTCTAAGGAAAAACTTTTACGTTTCACCTAGCTTTAATTAACGTTGGGCGACGGGTTTGGTTGTACTTTCCAATAAGTTTTTTATCATAAGTAAAAGAGGAAAATTTAATTCAAAATTATTTCAAATTCTGTCCAGCAAATAAATGTTGAAATAAAAATGTATTTAATATGTCAAATAAAAAAGTATTTAATATGTCAAATAAAAAAAGGGAGGAGGCATAGTCGGATAATAAGAATAAAATTAAATGGCAACCGTTACAAAGGGTTGTTTTGACACGTAAAATAGATGAAAAGGAAAGGAGTGTAAGAAGAATAAATCGGATGAAAGAATATTTCGGTAGCGCCTAAAGGAGACACGACACAATGTGAAACAAATTTAATACTTTAGTAGGGCCATGTCAAAAGAATTTATAAAAATATTTGGAGATGATTATGTACGTATATTTTATTTTGATTTTGAATACTTCTTTTATACATTCAAAAACCTTATTATATATATATATATATATATATATATTTTACAATATGCTTATTATTCGTTAGTTTTGCAATGTAATTATGTTGATGCGTCACAGATATTTCGCCTTCTGAAGGCATCAAATAAAACTTGATAAAAATAAATAAAAACAGTGTGCATGTGATTTATGCGGGAAACGAATTTTGACAACAGCGATGTGGGG